>NC_057798.1:35253180-35463180 GCF_018294505.1 Triticum aestivum | reverse complement strand
ATGTTTCGCCTAATATGAACATAGGAAATGTCGTCTCACGACGGAAAAAATTTAATTATGTGCGAATACTGTGAAGACCAGCGCGGCCAATGCGACAGAAATTTCCTTGTTGATGGTAGGCGATTCAGCATCAAGCTAAATGAGACTTTCGAATTCAATACACTAAGTCACAACGACAAGTCTGTTTTCGTAATTAAGCATCACTTATATATGCTTCATTTGCCTGACTTATAATTTTTAATTTTCACTATTCTACTAACGCATCCCCTGCCATGCAAGAATTTTTGTCTTGGATAAGATAGGTTTAAAAGATATGGAAACTATGGAGGTAAAGAGAGCTTACCTGAAAACTGAGCATGATGGTTATACTTTCAACGTCAAAGTATACAATGCACACACGTACACCTATTTTGAATGCAAAACTTGGCAAACACTATGCAAGGCTTATGCATTTGAGCCTGGTATGGTTATCACCTTTGATATTCGTCCGGAAGATGATATTGAAGGTAATAGAGACATATGGGTCGATGTGCAGACGCCTCCAGTTCTACCATTATGTGAGTTCTTCTCAACTATATTTTTGTCTTTGATATAGCTTATTCAAAAATAACTGACAACTAATTTCTATTGACACCTTATCTCCATTCAACCAAACATGTCCGGCGCTTGTTAGATAGGACCTACTACTGTCCCGGCGCTGAACTAAACTGCGAGGAGATAAGTCATTATGTTTCATGGCTTGAGGATCTTCATACTGTCAAGACAAATTTTCTTCCTGCACTTAGAAATGTTAGTACTCAAAACGTGCGACCAATAGTGATGGTATTGAACTACGGTCACATCTATTTAGGAATGATGGTAAGATATTTACTATTTGTCCTCAGTGCATATTTTGCATACATATTTTTTTGCTAAACTTTCATTGCTAAGTATATTAATTAAGTACTATGCGATGTTCTTCAACAGGGACTCCCGATGACAGTTGTGCCTCAGGGGATCGAGACTTAAGGTCAGATGTCAATTGTTAGCTTACGGCCAAGATATCCTGCATTGCACATGAATGCATTCAAGATTTCTAGAAGCGATGAATGCTTAATAGTGAAAGATTGTAGGAAAATTCTTAATGATCGCTGAGAAGTACTAGGGGGCAGCAATGAGAAGTGCAGCCTATGATTAGGAGATAGGTTCATCGGCATGCTCCAGTATGATCAATTAGGAGAGCTATACATGTTCTATGCTATTTTACCAGAGAGAGAGAGTAGCTAGCAGGAGTGATTTAGCTAGTTCTTCATGCTGCTCTTAATTAGTACTTGTCCTTTCATGTCCGTGTTCTTCGTTCTGAAGTTAAGTGATTTGCTTTTGTGGTGTTATATATGAACGCTTATATCATGACAATCATGTTGAACTCGATGATTGGTTCTACTAGAAATTCTATATATATATATATATATATATATGCATAACGTGTACAATGTGTAGTATCGTAAAATACCAGCAAATGAAAAAGAATTAAAATGGAAACACAAAATTAAATGAAAAAGAAATCGTAAAACTAAAAAAACCCCAAACCTTATAGTACCGGTTGGTCTTACCAACTGGTACTAAAGGGCTCCAGGCCCCCGGAGCTGGCTTGTGCCACGTGGTTGCCCTTTAGCACCGGTTCGTGCTGAACCGGTACTAAAGGGGGGGGGGGGCTTTAGTGACCACAATTTAGTGCCGGTTATGTAACTGGCACTAAAGGGCCTTACGAACCGGTGCTATTGCCCGGTTCTGCACTAGTGTTCGTCTGTGAAGCATAGTGGGTGTGCGGCGCCCCTGTACTGGGCTATATCGCGACGCAGCTTGGATGAGCTTTGTCTTTTGTGTTCGGCCTGGCCGTATTTATCATATCCGGCGTGACGGTTATCGTCATGTGAGGTGGGGCACCCACGTGTTTGCCTTGACTTATTCTCCAATATGTCTCGCAGGTCTGTTGCGTCTCCCTGCGCTCCGGTATTTTTTGAGCGGTGCCGGGGTGCGGCTTGGGTCGAGGGCTGGAAGGCCTCTCTGTCGCGGCCACGGGGTGGCCGATCGAGCACATCGTACGCTGGTGATGTAGGTTTAGTTGCTTCCTCTTGAAGTTGTGGTAGTAGCCTGCGCTTTTGGTAGCTCTTGGAGGGGCGTTCGAGTTTATACTCTTCGGCCGCCAGGACTTCCGTCGATCTCTTGGCTAGCAAGTCTTGGTCAGCTCTAAGCTGCTACTATTTTTTCTTGAGGCTGCTTGCCATGGCCATAAGCCTGTGTTTGAAACGCTCTTGTTCGACGGGATCCTCTGGCACGACGAATTCGTCGTTGTCGTGGCTTGCCTCGTATTCGGAGGGAGGCATATAATTGTCGTCCTCGACCTCCCTGTCCGCAGCTCTCTCATGAGGGATGGCTCCTTCGTTCTCCTGCGCTGAATCCTGCTGGAGGGGTTTGTCTTCGGCAATGTCCGGAGTGTTGCTGTCTCCGGTGCCGGACTCGCCGTTTTTGCTTTGGCGGGATTTAGAGCGGCGCCGCTGACGTCAGCACTTGGGTTGGTTCTTGGAGGGGTCGTCCTCCGTTTTTTCATCGCCATCCCCTGCTTTGGGGGTGTCCACCATGTATATGTCATATGACGAGGTGGCTTTCCAGTGCCCTATAGGTGCTGGTTCTTGCTCGTCTCCTTCATCGGCATCCATACCGTCGATGTCTTCAGAGTCGAAGTCGAGCATATCGGTTAAATCGTCGACACTGGCTACGGAGTGGGTGGTGGGTGGGTTTCGAATTTCTTTGTCGTCCGCATCCCAACCATGCTGACCATAGTCCGGCCAGGGCTCTCCTGACAGAGAGAGAGACTTTAGTCAATTCAGGATATCACCAAAGGGCGAGTGCTGAAAGACGTCCGCGGCGGTGAACTCCGTGATCGGGGCCCAATCGGGCTCGATCAGAAGGGGTGCGGGAGATTCGGAGTTCGGAATGGAGTCCGGCACCCTGGAGTCATAGGCCTCGCAAAGGACTAGGCTGGTGTTCGGCTCTATCGCCGTAGAGATTGCGGCTCCTGGGGCGGTGTCCAACCGTCCGTCCCCAACTGGCGCAGTCGGCTCCGAGCTAATGGTCGGGGCGGGCACCTCAGCGACGCTCTGGGCGTTGTCCGGAGGCAGAGCTAAATCATGCCCATCGTGACAGTGCGGCACGCTCGGTCGTGGCTCGAATCCGTCGAATATCAAGTCCCCACAGATGTCGGCCGTGTAGTTAAAACTTCCAAACCTAACATGATGGCCAGGGGCGTAGCTTTCGATCTGCTCTAGATGGCCAAGCGAATTGGCCCGCAGTGCGAAGTCGCCGAATACGAAGATCTGTCTAGGGTGAAAAGTCTCGCCCTGGACCGCGTCGTGGTTGATGATCGAAGAATCCATCGGGCCTAAAGGTGACGACACAGAGGAACTCTCAATGAAAGCACCAATGTTGGTGTCAAAACCGGTGGATCTCGGGTAGGGGTCCCGAACTGTGCGTCTAGGCGGATGGTAACAGGAGACAAGGGACACGATGTTTTTACCCAGGTTTGGGCCCTCTCGATGGAGGTAAAACTCTACTCCTGCTTGATTAATATTGATGATATGGGTAGTACAAGAGTTGATCTACCACGAGATCAGAGAGGCTAAACCCTAGAAGCTAGCCTATGGTATGATTGTTGTTCGTCCTATGGACTAAAACTCTCCGGTTTATATAGACACCGGAGAGGGCTAGGGTTACATAGAGTTGGTTACAATGGGAGGAGATCTTCATATCAAATCGTCAAGCTTGCCTTCCACGCCAAGGAAAGTCCTATCCGGACACGGGACGAAGTCTTCAATCTTGTATCTTCATAGTCCGGGAGTCCGGCCAAAGGTCATAGTCCGTCCATCCGGACACCCCCTAATCCAGGACTCCCTCAGGGTTTGTCCAAAAAAATTGGACTTGCCAAGGAACTAGAAATGTAATTCCACATAGAAAAGGTAAACTATAATTACTTATTAGTTGCAAACTCGAAAGATGGATTGGAGTTGGAGATATCCATGTTAAGTATTTATCTAGGCATTAGTTTTTTGAGCCTACAACATTAAGTTTTAAAACTATCATTCAAAAATGAATAATCTGAAATTAAGAAAGTGGTACATGTTGTGGGATACATTGCAAGTTTTCCAATGCTACCCGTTTCATTTATTATGATTCCGGGTTTGCATTGTAAGACTAAAACCCGGATGCTACATTGTAGTTCTCAGTAAAAACACATTACTCTTGAGCCTATTTCCCATCAATTCAGAGGAAGAACTATATCATGTTTAAAGCATGAAAGTTGTATATATTTTTCTCTAGATATGATGTGTTGTATCACTTGCTTTGTGCGCAAAACATAATAGAGAATGGAAAATAAACAATATGGGATCATGCTTAAAACCACGTGTCGTGGAGTAAGGCAAACCAGTATTTTTAGACGATTGGCCGATGGCCGAATATAGGGTTGTAATATAAGTATATGTTTATTTGATAATATTTGAATGATTTCCTAAATGATATTGGTTTACAGGTTCGTATACTTGCAGTGCGGGATTATTCCTTTCATTGATCATCACACTCAAGGCAAGTGCATTTATTATTGAATGTATAGCCTCAAAAAGTGGTATGCAATGTCATTGCCTTGGAGGCCACCTGGTACTCACACATTCATGCACAAGGCCATGTTCACGGTATCAACTAATAAGGCAACAAGTTGCATTACTTTTAAAATTGTGATTAAACACTGAATAATCTCAAATTAAGACGGTGATAAATGTTGGGGAATATGTTGCAAGTTTTCCAATGATACCAATTTCCTTGATTATGATTTAGGGTTTGCATTCTAAGACCGAAAACCTGATGCTGCACTGTAGTTTTCAGTAAAAACAAATTACTCTTGAGCCTATTTCCCATCAATTCAGAGGAAAAATCTGTCAAGCAGAAAAGTTGTAGATATTTTTCTCTAGATATGATGGGTTGTATCACTTGCTTTGTCTGGAAAATGTATTAGAAAATGAAAAATAAACAGTATGGGATCATGATTAAAACCGTGTGTCGGGGAGTAAGGCAAACTTGGTACTTTTAGATGGTTGGCCGATGGCCGAGTATAGGGTTGTAGTATAAGTATATGTTTGTCTAATGATCTTTGAATGCTTTCTTAAATGAGGTTGGTTCACATGTTCGTATAGTTGCACTGCGAGGTTATTCCTTCCATTGATCATCACACTCAAGGCAACTGCATTGCTTAGTGAATGTCTAGACTCAAAAAGTGGTACACAAGGTTATTGCTTTGGAGGACACCTGATACACACAAATTAATGTACAAGGCCATGTTCAAGGGGGCAGACGGCGTGGGCGGCGAGTCGGGGGCGGACGGCGTGGGTGACGCGTTGGGGGCGGAGACAGTGTCGGGGCAGGCGGCGCGGCGAGGAGCTCGGGGAGGACGACACGAGCGGCGTCGGGGCTCAGGGAGGAGGGCGCGTTCGACGTCAGGGATCGGGGAGAAGGCGCGGACGTCCGGGAACGTGATGAGCTCCGACGTCGGGGGAGAGGCAAGACGGCATCAGAGGAGAGGCGAGACGGCGGCATGCGGTAGCCTTGATGCATCCTTGTTCTATCAAGCGATTGTCCATTATATTCAATTTGGTAATTCTTAGGTTATTTAAAAAATGAAATACCTTTGTAACAGATGAACTTTCGTCCGAAACCCTGACTCTTGGAAAGAGATTGTCCATTTTGTGCAAGAAGTGCATCCAGTTTTTGTCGTAACCCTCTCAACTTTTTAGCACATGCTATGTGGGTGAAATGATGATACCATGCCAACTTTAAACCTTTTCAGAGTTCATTTGTAGTGCTTTTTAATTTTAGGGTCATTTAGCTCAAAAAATCAGTAAATGCTTGAAAAATAGCAAACGAAGTCAAAAGGGTTGAAAATTCATGATTTGGCTTTGAATGGTGCATACTGAACACACTAAAGTCTGGAGTTGAAACAAGATTTAAAAAGTGAAATGCCTTTGTAACACATTAATTTCAGGGTCATTTAGCTCAAAAAATAGCAAATGAAGTCCTACATAATGCATGAAATAATTTGTTTGTACATAATATTTCTTCGCATTTCAAATGCCAAAACACATAAGTACCCTAACTATTACAAAGATTCCCTCCAGTTTGTCAGAAGCAGGACTTTCCAGATATATAACTCCGGAAACTCATTAGAGATGAAGTTATGACAGTGAAGCCGGTCACATCCCAGAGTGGGATCTTTGGGTATAAAACTTTTTCTTCGCGTGTGTCCCTTTGCACCGTAACCATGGACAATCTTGATCATTCACCGTGAAGGAAGCAATTTCATGAAACTTTTCATAATCTTCTGACATGTTTGTCTTGTCCTCCACTACCACGATGTTTCTTTTTCCTGAAAGAACCATGTGGCGCTTTAGCTCATCATATGACTTATTCGCTTCCTTATCTTTTCTTTTTCTTTGCTTGGTAGACATCGTACTACGGGTCTCCCGTTACCTTGCCTCCTATCAGATTGACCCATTTGCACCGAAATAATGGGTCTTTCAAACCACGTCCATAGTCAAGATCCCATATCTCCTCTATGTAACTATAATATGTGTTCTTTGGCCTATTGGTGTTTGCTGCATCAACGGACACCACTGTTTTGGTTGGTGCTCTTTTTACCTTGGGCGATCGTGTAAAATGTTTTCCCATTTATCTCGTACCCTTTGAAAGTCAATATATTCGAAGATGGTAACTAGGAGAACAAGTACAACTCATCTTCAACAACGTCGTCATGCATGAGATGTCACTACAAAAAAAATACACTTCCGTGATGATACATGTTTGTCACAGTAGGTCACGTTTTTTGTCATGCATGTACATCCATGACGATTTTACGACAGAATCAAGATAGTCATACATGTGGTGTCGTACAAGGGTTCCATGACATTACCAAAATTATCATCACGGAAGTGTCACTTCCATGACGATAAATCGCGCGTCACAGAAGTGCTTTCGTCAAGGGTGACCGACACGTGGCATCCACCGTAGGAACGCCGTTAAGCTATCGGGTCGGGTTTTGGATCCGATAACCTCTTCACAGCCCCAACCAATGGGGATTTTCCACGTGTAAAATCATCATTGGCTAGAGGAAACACGTGTCGGCTCATCGTTGGGATAGATGTCATCCACTCATTCGACAGAAGGCGCATATGATACGTCGACACGTGGCACGGCCCAACAGTGGCCCATTCCTGTGAAAAGGACGACCCGTTTGACTTGGTCAAAAGGTGGCGGGCCGGCCCATGGAAAGCGTGTTAACGGCCTGTTCGCATATAGCCCATTTACAGCCCGCTAACCCAAGGCCTGTTACGCCCTATCCGAATTAGGCCCAGTAGCGTCATCTTGGCTATTCAATATGATTCCAGCCCGTTTTCACTTTATGCCCATGTATGACCCATGACGTGTTTCGGCCCATATGAGGCCCTTTGTAACTATTGGCCCATTAACGGCCCGTGGTGAAACTGGCCTGTAATGAATAGTGTATCACTTTACACCCATAAACGGCACGTGGTGAAATTGGCCCGAAATGAACAGTGTATCACTTTATACCCATTAACGGCCTGTTATTCCATTGGGCCATTTCCATCCCAAGTTATCTTTCGGCCTTCTGAGGGCCCATTTATTCTTGGGCTCATTTGCAGCATTCGGTTACTTACGGCCCATTACTATCATTTTCTGCTTGTGGGCCAAATTTAGCCTGTCGTTACAGTCGGCCCGTTTGTGGACCGTTAATCTGTTGGGCCATTTTCATAGCATCACCAAATACGGCCTATTAACGGACGTTATGGTCAGCCCATAAAACTTACGATTTCCATTAAAGGCCCGTCTACGGGCCATTAAAGGCCCGTACAATACCCATAAATGAGTCGGCCCTTACAAGTCCCATGGATCCTACGAGACGTAGAAGGCCCATGGATCCTACGAGACGTAGAACTCCCATGGACCCGATGGCCCATTGGAGGCCCATGGATCCGACGGCCCATTGAAGGCCCATGGATCCGATGTCCCATTGAAGGCACATGGATCCGATGGCCCATTGAAGGCCCATGGATCCGACGGCCCATACATGACCCATGGATCGTACGACACGTGAAGGGCCATGGTCGGGCGAGTTGGCCCCCGTTTGAACGATATAGCATATTCAAAGAATTATCCTACTCAATACTATCACCTCTAAAAAGCATACACTATACAAGAAAGAGATCAAGGCATACGAAGGTAGAATAATCCTACACTATATAATAAAGAAATTACAGCCGATTATACCCACTGGGCATTATGGTTCGGCACAAGTGTTAATAAAGCATACACAAACAACAAATTACATACACTTGGCAAATATAGCTCATACATCATGGACGCGCATCAACTTAACTCCATCTATCTATTATATATATATATTACAGAAGTCAAACAATCCATCACGTTCATCCACATAGATAAATTATCTTGACCATTAATTTTATATATTAACGGTTAAGATTTAATACATACAACGTTTGGCCTGACACGTACAGATAATCCAGCACAACTTTTGTGCAAATCATATGTTTTTCTATTACGGAAATCTCTCCTAGACAATTGAAAGTATGCGTCTGCCATAAAAAAGCACCACTCCAAAACAGCTAGAAAAAGGCACTGCCAACCATAAAGAGTCCGAGCACCACTCCAAAAAAACAAGAGTCCGATCAGAACTTCCGTTCAAGTCATATGGTTTTTCTATTAAAAAACTCTGTCCTAGAGAATTAGAAGTGAACGTGTGCTAATTGTAAAAAAAAGGAAGAAGAAGTGAACGTGTGTTGGGGATTGTAAAGCAAGGCTGCTATAGGTAGGGCTTCCAACTATAACAAGTCAAAGTGCCCCATAAAAAAACAAGAGTCAAATCTTCTTCTTTTTTCTTTCCTTTTTTCTGCTTTTGAGCGGAAAAGCATTAGATCACAATACTACATTTAGTGACATCATTTATGATCTCAGCCAAAAAAAGTTAGGATATGATTTTATGTCAGTATTCAATCTAGACGGCTACATTAGTGCTTCACGTGGGATAAGAAGCTTTCTCTAAGTCTAAAAAAAACATTCTCCACCCATGGGCGATAACAAGCTTTCTGTACCAGATAAAAAAGTGCATTTCTACGTACATAACATAGAGTTCCGGGCAAACTAATTCTCAATATACTTTTGTTTAATAAAATATTTCCGTAATAGGATGTTAGCAGCAACAAAATTTGTATGGACAGTTGATACTCAAAATATGTGAACATCTAAACAAGTGCCAAAATTAATATTCTTATTTCAAAACTATAAATAATTAAGTGATGTTGTATAGGCAGAAAGACACGTCATGAGGCATATCCATGGGAGCCAAGTATATCATGCTGATTTGGAGTGTTGACCTCATGAAGATACCATATTAAGGAGGTGCTGGGGCAGATGACTAGGGAATAGAGAGAACATAAAAAAACACTAGAAAATACATTGGTCCACATGGGCTATATAATTATTTATGTTTATTATATGATGGGTCCTAATTTCGATAGTTGAGATTGAAAACTGGAACTAAAAGTTATATCTCTATTAGTAGCCAAATCAGCTATGATGGAAATCATTCTGAAGCAATCCATATTGCAAGAAGTGCAGGCAATACCATAATTGCAGATACCACCAGTTAAACAATTAATCATTCTAACCGGTTTTATATAGATTATGAGAATCAATCTTATTTGATAGCCTTAAAATAATATCTGAAGATGGTTTTCCCCACGAGCAACAATGCAAAATAAAAAGTTACTTATATGGCATCTTGCGATTCTTTCAGAGAACAAAAAAACACTACTAACTGAAGGACAGATGTGGAAGTAAATATTTAGTAGAGACTCAATAGAAATATAAGTATGATTTTGATAAGGATATTAAAATAGTAGTGCCATGAACAGAAGCATAAAAATGATTATATCAAGCTCAGTAACACGTCTCCTTGGAATTCAATTTTTGTAAAACATCCCTAAGGATAATGTACAGGTGAATATAGTCTAATACAAATAAGCATTGAAGGAAACATTTTTGACAAAAAACTACGTACAACAATATGGAATAAATTTAAGGCCACAAATGCACGAGCCACCACACTGGTAATGTTGAGTCCTGTGGAGGACGAAAACCCATGATAGGATGTAAGGCATTCATATTTTTATTTATTCCAATGTTGGAGTTTATTTATATTTTGGAAATACCAAAAAAGACTTATTCCTCCTTTTATGTCATTACAAGTGGACGATGATTGTAAAATAGACCGAGAGCGAGAAGAATGTGTGTTGCCTAACTTTCTAATATTAGCTGCTAATATATTCATGATATTTTGATTGTCAATGAAAATAGTGTACATTTATCATTTATTTACATAATGTACCAACATCCTATATGGCATATTCATATGAAAGTAATGAACAAATTAGTTACAAGTTAAAAATCTAGCCGCGCGAATGCGCGGGTCACTCTGCTAGTTTGAACTATAATAGATTGGCCGGATTCAGGTAGCACAAATTTCAGTCTGCAAAATCTCCAATTCCTTCATGGTTACCTCAGTGTCTTGTTTCATTTTTTGACTCCTGCATCTAATACCTGCATGTCCAGTCTCAACTTATTGATTAAATGTTGACAATCATGTACACGTTATCTTGCCACCTCTAGTTGATGCTCGAGAACATCAGCACATTCCAATTCCAATCCATAATCATTCGGCAACGGCCATGCCGCACTGCTCGCAGATCTTTGTGTTGATTTCACTTCATCCTGAAATGTTTCTGTAAGTACACATGACTAGGGCAAAAATATAGTTACAACAGTGAAGCGAGCAAGACACTATTTTGTACTACATGGCAAAACAGGACTAACAATAATGTTACACATCACTTTAAAAAATGTTACACGTCATGAAGCATAAGCAGGTGATATTTTAAAAATTATAAGAAAGATAGTCTGTGCAGCCTGCATACAGAAATCCCTCTTAGTTCACCAGAGGAGCATGATGTTGGGGCCCAATCGAAAACATGGACAAGTTACAAATTTAGACAGCACGTTGCGTATAAACAAGCAGTTAGCCATTCTGTATCTCAATTAAAGTCTTAGGGAGGATAATGAACAGCAGAGGGTTTCATACAAACATACTACAGCAGGCAAAACTATGCAATCATTAGCGTAGTATAAACTAGATTGTGAGCCTCATGCAATAATAGTTGGTTAATAGACTTCAAAGCTTCAGTCACACTTCGGCAGAGTAATTAAATGGTAAGGCCTTTGATTATGTCAACTAATAGTTATACAAGTACCGAACATTAGGCATGATTATTTGGGCATCTCACTAACTTAGGACAAATAATGTAATTGAAAGAGCAAATTAACTATGCCTGAAACAAACAAGGAATTGAACTGTTGACTTGCATATAGTGACTTACCATAGCAAGTTGAAGAGGCTCAGTGCAGCTCCTACTTCTCTTGCAAGGCTCCTTCCTAACATCTTGTACCTGGAAATCCTAAATCTTATCTTCATTGCACCCCTCTGCAAGGTGACACAAACTAGTTATTCGTCTCCTTGGAAGATAAATATGCATACTTTCCAGTCTATGAACACAAAAGGATGAGATTATAACAAAACAACAACACATAATGAAACACACCGCATCTCTTGCACTTGCACACAATGAAATGAGCATTTACTATGTCTGCACTATGTAAAACCTAGGCATACCTTCGAACTAGATCTCCAGGTACTCCTGGAGAGCCTACTGTAGTGTACAGCCAAACCTTTATGTCACCTATGAGTTAGACAAGGCCCCACTACAGCAGCCCTTAGTGTTTAAACCGTTGACAAGCTCTGTTAGAGTGTTAGGTCAAGAACAACAAGTAATCAAAGCAAACAATCCTAGTATGGTTGGCTGATGCAAACAAGAAATTGAACATATGTGTGAGCAAATCTTACATATCAAGAAAAGAAGCAAAGAAGAAGGCTTAAAGACCATCACTTGACTGACCAGAGGGGCATTTAAACATCATGTGCAACGTATGAACTAACATAAACATTGCATATTCCAGATTCTACAATGGAATGCACATGTATTAGGTTATGCCATGTATGATGATGCCTAAATGTACAGATAGAAGTCAAGAGTGATTCATCATTGCACGCACAATTGAATTGCAGGTTAAGGGCCAGTTCAATTCCGCCTTTTCAGGGCATATTGTCAAAATAAGCCATAAAAGATGTAAAGAAGTCATTTTTGAGTTATGCGCTTGAGCTTAACTAATTTCGCTTTGGAGGGGCGTGTTTCGGGTAGAACCTCACTAAAAATTAAAGGGAAGGGGAATAGTGAAATGACTCTGTTGTCTGCCTATATTACACTCAAAATGCAACTGCTGACACCCGTGTCACACCTGACCCTCAAGTAAAAACAAACATGCAAGCATTCATTGCCTGCCCGCTTGCATCTCCTCTCCCCTTTCCCTCTACCGCGATCCCCTGCCTGCAGCACTAGGGTTCCTCCAGCGAGCCGTCGCCACTAGTCCCATCTGGCCTGGTTCTCGATGATGATATGTCCAGCTAGGCTACATGGCCGGCGGGTAGGGGAAAATCTCCCTGGCTGCTCCTCCCTCTGGCGCCGCCCCTCATTCTCATGGTCTCCAGCAGCTGCTCCACTGTGGTTCGTCCAACGCACTACTCCAGCGGGCGCTGCACAACTACGACTGATGCCACACTGCGGGAAAAGGCACCTTATTCCCCCTCCCCTCCTCCCAGGACATGGCCTTGAGGTGCTGTTGAAGGATGAGCTCATCCAACAAGCTGAGGATCTCCTCTGATTATTTGCCAAATTTTCATTATGATCCACTATACGATGAATTGCTATGAGCTGCTTCTGCTGCTGCTATATGATGCATTGCTATGAGCTGCTCCTGCTGCTGCTATATGATCAATTGCTATGAGTTGTTGTTGTTGTATGATGAGTTGCTATGAGCTGTTGCTGCTGCTATATAATTAATTGCTATGAGCTGCTGCTGCTGCTATATGATGAGTTGCTATAAGTTGCTCCTGTTGCTGCTATATGATGAATTGCTATGAGGTCCTCCTGCTGCTGCTATATGATGAATTGCTATGAGCTGCTCCTGCTGCTGCTATATGATGAATTGCTATGAGCTGCTGTATGATGAGTTGCTATGAGCTGCTGCTGCTGCTATATGATGATATCAGGTGGTGCTGCTATATGATAATAACCAGCCACTTGGACCATCGAATTTCAATAAATAATTGTTCTTCATTTAAATGTGGGTCATGAGTTCTTTGTTTAAATTAGGCAATGGGATCTCTATGGAAAACATTGACCAAAGTAGATTGTGCCCAGTAGATGGTATCTTTATATTTGCATTTTGAGCAAATAGTGATGGTCTATTTTCCCATCATATTAATTACTGCACTGGATTCAATTTGTGATGTTTGCAAGTCAAATTAATTTCCATATGGGCAGCAAAATGAAAAAAAAAAATTATGCAATCTAGACTTTCCACTGATCATACAAAAGATAAGCTGAAAACGCAATGAAAAGAACTGGTTGGCTTATTACATGGAGCTTATGTTCACATGTGCTTATTTTCTTAGGATAACTCGTAATAACTGTCCCTAAGAAACTTGGCTAATAGAACTGGCATACAAATAACATGTCATGATGATTGCAATGGAGGAGTGACGTACCATAGAAAATTGTATAGGCTCACCGCTGCCTCTCCTTTTTTTGCGATGTTCCATGAAATTGCCACATACATCTTGTACTTTTTCATTGTGTAACCCTATCTGCAAGTTGACACGGCTAATTTCAGACATCTCTACATGATACTACATTGCATATCCCTTGCGCATATTTAAACCACCAATTAACGATTGTGTGCGTATCATAAACTAGCCATGACTCTGTATGCTGGACTAGCAGGCACTCTAAGGGAGCCTAATGTAGTGCACTGGAATTCCTATATGCCATCTATGATTTTGTGTAATGTACTGCCCCTATTCCTAAATATATGTCTTTGTAGAGATTCCGGTATGGACCACATACAGAAGTATATAGATGCATTTTCGAGTGTAGATTCACTCATTTTGCTCCCTATGTAGCCTATAGTGGAATCTCTAGAAAGACTTATATTTAGGAACGGAGGTACGAGGTAGTATCATGTATGACATCTACATATCTAATTTAGCAGCTAGTAGTAGAAATCATTGTCTGCACAAAGGGATTACTAGTCGAAAATCCTAGCAAAGCATGCTGGCAGGCACAGCACAATACAAGAGAGACAGACGCGCTTAGAAGATCATAGCAATGCCTCAGTCCAGGATCTTGGTTGGCCAAGCTGTTAGATCCAGAAGAAACATCATCCTTGTAATTTTTGCTAGCTGCATAACAGGTAACAACGATCGGTTAGTATATTTGAAGTACATCGGGCTGGTGATGCTAGACGGGTTTAAAGGTGACAAGTACCTAGGCCGTGGCGGGTGCTTGGCATCTCTCTAGATGGTGGGAATCAGGTTAGAAACGTCAAGGGCAATGACGCTTCGCTGGCTGCCGGGGTCCGGTAAGGAGATCTAGAACCGTCGAGTAGGGTGTTTGTGGAGCGGCTCCGGTAGGGTGGACTACAGTGTGGGCGAAGCGGATATGTGGCCGTGGACGAGGGCGTGGTCGTGGATGGTGTCGACGATGCGGATCTATGGTCATGGATAGGGTGTCAGAAGCTGCTCCGGTGGTTGGGTTAAGGCTGGTGTCAACGACGAGGATATGCGGCCGTGGACGGGGCGTCAGAAGCTGCTCCGGTGGTTGGGTTAAGGGTGGTGTGGACGATGCGGATCTGCGGCCTTGGACGTGGTGTCAAGAGCTGCTCCGGTAGGTTGGATGAGGGTGCGAGGGAGCGAATCTGAGGCCGTGGACTTGTGAGTTGGCAAAGCGGCCCTGGTAGGGTTGAGAATGGTATAGGCGAAGCAACTCCGGTAGGGTTGACGATGGTGTCGGCGAAGCGGCTCCGGTAGGGTTGAGGAAGGTGTCAGCGAAGAAGATCAGAGGTCGTCGATGGGGGCGTCGGTGGGGTGGCTCCGGGGGGTGTGGACAAAGCGTCTCCGGTCGGGAGTACGAATGAGCCACTGCAGATGCGCGGCGGTTGACGAGAGTAGCGGCGAAGCAGATCCGGCGCCGTGGACAAGGCCGACGCTGAATGGGCTATGATACAGTCATGGATGAGCAGTCTACTTGTTTCTAGGGGAGGTGGGAGGGGTAGATGCGACTGTAGAAGCAGATCCTACAAGGTGGACACCGCTGGTAGTGAATGGGCTATGGTACGCCAGTGGATGAGCAGTCTAGGGTTTCAAGAGGGAAGGGGAGAATGGGCGATGAAGTACGAACGGCGTGATGTAAGATGCTCTGGTGCTGTGGAGTTAGTCGTTTTTTCGGGAGGGGGAGAGGAAATGGGGGTGCCGTGTAGTGGGGGGAACCGGAAGTTACCAAAGCAGCCCCGACCTATCATGTAGATCAGGGCGGCATTGTAACCGTTGGTCTCCGTGCACCAAGGACAAAAGGGGGATTTCGCATGCTAAAGACTAAGGTGGCGGAAATTTTAGAAGGAGGCGGGAGATTTTGCCGCCCGCGGGATCGTTCGTATCCGGTTTCAACTAATTTTGGACCATGCTAGCAAGAAGGTCATGCTTGACTGTGTACATGGGGCACGCGTCAGCAGTTAATAACTGGTGTGAAGTCCACACCAGAAAAAAAGACAATAACTCGGGATGACGCGCCGATAACTTGGACGTTCACACGGGTGCGACCAATCATACGGGTATAGTGATGACACGTCCATTTTGCATCATGCTTTTATGACAATATTTATTGCATTATGGCATGTTATGTCACGTTCTGTAACGATACTTATGGCTATTCTCTCTTATTTTACAAGGTTTACATGAAGAGGGAGAATGCCGGCAGCTGGAATTCTGGGCTGGAAAAGGAGCAAATATTGGAGGCCTATTCTGTGCAACTCCAAAAGTCCTGAAACTCCACGGAATACCTTGAAATAAATAAAGAAAAATCGTCACCAAAGATGAAGGCCAGGGGGCCCACACCCTGCTCACGAGGGTGCCCCCCCTGGGCGCGCCCCCCTACCTCGTGGTCCCCCTGGTGGCTCTCCGACACCCATCTTCTCCTATATGAAGTCTTTCGATGAGAAAAAACCAGAGAGAACCTTTCGGGGCGAGACTCCGCCGCCATGAGGAGGAACCTTGGCGGAACCAAACTAGGGCTCTGGTAGAGCTGTTCTGCCGGGGACACTTCCCTCCGGCAGGGGAAATCATCACCATCGTCACCAACAACGCTCCTCTCATCAGGGGAGGGCAATCTCCATCAACATATTCACCAGCACCATCTCATCTCCAAACCCTAGTTCATCTCTTGTATCCAATTATTGTCTCCATGTCCGGGATTGGTGCTAGTACGTTGCTAGGAGTGTTGATTACTCCTTGTAGTTGATGCTAGTTGATTGATTTGGTGGAAGATCATATTTTCAGATCCTTTATGCACATTATTACCCCTCTGATTATGAACATGAATATTCTTTGTGGGTAATTATGTTTGTTCCTGAGGATATGGGAGAAGTCTTGCTATTAGTAGTCATGTGAATTTGGTATTCGTTCGATATTTTGATGAGATGTATGTTGTCTAACCTCTAGTGGTGTTATGTGAACGTCGACTAAATAACACTTCACCATTATTTGGGCCTAGAGGAAGGCATGGGGAAGTAATAAGTAGATGATGGGTTGCTAGAGTGACAAAAGCTTAAACCCTAGTTTATGCGTTGCTTCGTAAGGGGTTGATTTGGATCCATATGTTTCATGCTATGGTTAGCTTCACCTTAATACTTTTGTTGTAGTTGCGGATGCTTGCAATAGAGGTTAATCATAAGTGGGATGCTTGTCCAAGTAAGGGTAGTACCCAAGAACCGGTCCACCCACTTATCAAATTATCAAAGTACCGAACGCGAATCATATGAGCGTGATGAAAACTAGCTTGACGATATTCCCATGTGTCCTCGGGAGCGCTTTTCCTATCATAAGAGTTTGTCCAGGCTTGTCCTTTGCGACAAAAAGGATTGGGCCACCTTGTTTCACCTTGTTTACTTTTGTTACTTGTTACTCGTTACAATTTATCTTATCACCAAACTATCTGTTACCACTTATTTCAATACTTGTAGGGAATACCTTGCTGAAAACCGCTTATCATTTCCTTCTGCTCCTTGTTGTGTTCGACACTCTTACTTATCGAAAGGACTACGATAGATCCCCTATACTTGTGGGTCATCAAGACTCTTTTCTGGCGCCGTTGCCGGGGAGTGAAGCGCCTTTGGTAGGTGGAATTTGGTAAGCAAAAATTTATTTAGTGTGCTGAAATTTTCTGTCACTTGTTACTATGGAAAGTAATTGTCTGAGGGGCTTGTTCAGGGTATCTTCACCCCGTCCAACAGAGCAAAGAGTTGCTCCTCAACCTACTCAACCTACTGAACCTATTGAAAATGAAACTCCTTTTGAGATTCCTTTGGGTTTGATGGAAAAACTGCTAGCTAACACTTTTACAGGAGATGGAACAAAGCATCCTGATGAACATCTACGTTATGTAGATGATGTTTGTGGACTATTTAAGCTTGCAGGTATACCCGATGATGCTGTTAAGAAGAAGGCTTTCCCTTTATCTTTGAAGGGAGACGCGTTGACATGGTATAGGCTATGTGATGATATGAGATCATGGAACTATAAAAGATTGAAATTGGAATTTCATCAAAAGTATTACCCTATGCATCTTGTTCATCGTGATCGCAATTATATATATAATTTTTGGCCACGCAAAGGAGAAAGCATCGCTCAAGCTTGGGGGAGGCTTAAATCAATGTTATATTCATGCCCCAATCATGACCTCGCAAGAGAAGTAATTATGCAAAGTTTTTATGCTCGACTTTTTGATAACAATTGCTCCATGCTTGATACTTCCTCTGCTGGCTCTTTTATGATGAAGAATATTGAATTCAGATGGAATTTACTGGATAGAATTAAACGCAACTCTGAAGATTGGGACCTCGACGAAGGTAAGGAGTCAGGTATGACACCCAAGTTTGATTCTGTTAAATCTTTTATGGATACCGATATTTTTTGTAAGTTTAGCACTAAATATGGACTTGACTCTAAGATAGTAGCTTCTTTATGTGAATCTTTTGCTACTTATGTTGATCTCCCCAAGGAGAAGTGGTTTAAATATCATCCTCCCATAGAAGTGAAACTAGCTGCACCTATTATTGTTCCCACTTCCTATGTTGAGAAACCACCTTTCCCTGTTAGAATGAAGGATCATGCTAAAGCTTCAACTGTTGTTCGTAAAAGCAATATTAGAACTTATACACCTCCTAAGAAAGTCAAAGTAGAACCTAATATTGCTATTGTTAAAAATCTCTTGTCTGATAATATTGATGGGCATGTTATTCAATTCTAGGGTGAAACTACTAGAATTGCTAAACATTGTGATAAAGATAAACATAGACCTGTGGTAGGCATGCCTGTTATTTCTGTTAAAATAGGAGATCATTGTTATCATGGCTTGTGTGATATGGGTGCTAGTGCTAGTGTTATACCCATTGACTTATACAAAGAAATTATGCATGATATTGCACCTGCTGAGTTAGAAGGTATTGATGTTACAATTAAACTTGCCAATAGAGATACTATTTCTCCAGTGGGAACTGTTAGAGATGTTGAAGTCTTGTGTGGAAAAACCAAATATCCCGCTGATTTTCTTGTTCTTCGTTCTCCACAAGATAGCTTTTGCCCCATTATATTTGGTAGGCCCTTCTTGAATATTGTTAATGCTAAGATAGACTGCGAAAAGAATGTTGTTACTATTGGCTTGGATGATATGGTTCATGAGTTTAATTTCTCTAAATTAGTAAGCAACATCGTGAGGAGGAATTGCCTAGTAAGGATGAAATTATTGGTCTTGCTTCCATTGCTGTGCCTCCTAGTGATCCTTTAGAACAGTATTTGCTAGACCATGAAAATGATATGTTCATGAATGAAAGAAGGGAAATAGATGAAGTATTCTTTAAACAGGAACCTATTCTGCAACACAATTTGCCTATTGAAATCCTAGGGGATCCCCCTCCACCCAAGGTTGATCCTGTATTTGAGCTCAAACCGTTGCCTGACAATCTTAAATATGCTTATCTTGATGAAAAGAAAATATATCCTGTCATTATTAGCGCTAACCTTTCAGAGCATGAAGAGGAAAGATTATTGAAAACTCTAAAGAAGCACCGTGCTGCTATTGGATATATACTTGATGATCTTAAGGGCATCAGTCCCACTCTATGCCAACATAAAATAAATTTGGAAGTTGATGCCAAACCAGTTTGTGATCCTCAACAACGTTTGAATCCTAAAATGAAAGAAGTGGTAAGAAAAGAAATACTTAAGCTTCTACAGGCAGGTATAATTTATCCCGTTGCTGATAGTCAGGGTAAGTCATGTCCATTGTGTCCCTAAGAAGGGAGGTATTACAGTTGTCCCTAATGATAAAGATGAATTGATCCCGCAAAGAATTATCACAGGTTATAGGATGGTATTTCCCTAAATTAAATAAAGCTACTAAGAAATATCATTACCCCTTACCTTTTATTGATCAAATGCTAGAAAGATTATGCAAACATACACATTATTGCTTTCTAGATGGTTATTCTGGTTTCTCTCAAATACCTGTGTGGAGGATATAGCTACTGAGTATAAACCGGCCAGGAGGGTCCGGTTCACCCTTGACTATGTTAAAGCCCATGAAGATCCGGAAGATGGCGCTTTACTAAAAGAAGCATAGAAGCCCGAAGCCCAAAGGCGGATTAGGGCCCATAGTGTTAAACCGCCATGACTATGTAAACTTGTAGTATAAGTTAGGAAAGGAGAGACAGAGCCAGAAACTTTGTATGAGTCGGCCTCGGGGCTCTGTATACCGGCCGAGCGTCAACCTGTGTATATAAAGGGGCGACCCGGCGGCGGTTCAAGGACAACAGACAACAACTGGAGACTCAGGCAAGCGTATTTCTCTCCCTGATCATCGAAACCCAATCAATCCCATCACAACTAGACGTAGGCTTTTACCTTCATCGAAGGGGCCGAACTAGTATAACTCCCGTGTCCCTTGTCCGGTTTAACCCCTTCAAGCTAACCCGTTGCGATGGCTCCACGACTAAGTCCTCTCACAAGGACATCTGACGTGATAATTCCACGACAGTTGGCGCCCACCGTGGGGCTATCGCACGATGGTGTCGAGTTCTTGAAGGGATGCTCTAAAGTGCTTAAGGGGTACGTGATCGGCCGGATGACCAAAAGTCGTCGCGGCAAGCTTTACATTGACGACAAAGGATGGGGCCCCGAGGCCGGCTCAATCGAGTACGGGTACCGGGTCCCTTTTGGCGGAATTCATGTCTTCATTGGCAAGATTGGCGAACCAGGCCCTAAGCCAGACATCTACACCGACCTCGTCGAGACGGCTCAGCGTGCGAGTCCAGCCCGGGTTACGCCCGCCGTGAAGCGTACGTTTGTAGGATGTGTCCATGGGATCGGATCTGAACCGGTGTCTGAGGGCGACACGGCGGTATACTCCGACGGCGAGTCATCCACTAGCGAAACCGAGTCCTTGTACCAGATTCATGACGGTATGCCCGAGGGATATTCTGATGGCAACAGTATTTCGGACCTCCCTGAAGCGCCGAGCTGGGTTGCTATTTACATGGCCGGTAAGCAGCCTGTGATACAGTCTTCATCGACCGCAGCAATGAATACCGGATCAGCGGCCGCGGCAGGTACCTCGGCGCGCCGGCCGGCGCAGGTTCTCTCTGGTTTAATGGACGCTTGGGTGACCTTGTTAACCGCGACAGTCACTCTAGATACGCAGGATCAGCACAATGCGTAAGTTGCGACGCTGAAGGAGCAGATTACGCAGGCTAAGGCGGACCTGGTGGCTGAGGTTAATAGGATGGATGAGGAACAGGCCGCTTTGAATGCTCAAGCGCAGAAGATACAAGCACAGAAATACCGGCTCATGCTGGACCGGACCGCGTCAGAGGAGGTGTTACGAAGGAAGTATCGGTCGCGCCTGCCGCCGGTTTACGAAGGGTTAAATCTCTTTCAGACCCCAGGCGCTGGGCCGAGCAATTCGAAATCCGCAGACCGAGCCAAAGCACCGAGGATCGCCCCGGATCAGCCACGGGCAACGGAGCTACCCCGACGGACAGTTAACCCGCCACAGTATGTGCCTACACCACCGGGTCACTTTTCAAGCCCCCTGGATAACATGATTGTTGCGGCTTCACGCTTGGCAGCCATTCCAATGGAAGGAGATTCAATAGAGGTAGTTGAGACACGGCGGGCGAGAGATCTTCTTCAAACCGCCGTAGTGCAGCAACAGGCTTATTCATATAGCCGGGACAGGATCCATTCAACCCCCCATCCAAGCCCAAGTTATAGCAGGCGGATGGACGAACCAGAGGTGTCTAGCAGCACGCGGCGTCGCAATGCTCAGGAGGTAGTGGACCATGGCAGGGCTCGAAGGGATGGCACTTTGGATCGTTATCAACCCGCCCCGGTTCAGCCAACAGTGTCGGTTGACAGAGGCACCGGGCTTGCTTTCAGTTCCTGGGGAGTACCGTGCCTTATTCCGGCTCTCCATAACGTGCGTCTGCCCAAGGATTTCAAGGGACCGCGCAAGGTGCCTAACTATACGGCGGATCATCCACCTGAGGCATGGGTCGAGACTTATGAGATGGCAATGGAGATGCTGGATGTGGATGAAGCAGCTTGTGCAAAGTACTTCACAGTGATGTTGGAAGGACCAGCCCGCACGTGGTTGAAAAATCTGCCAGCTAATTCCATCGAGTCATGGGATCAATTGAAGGCCCGGTTTATAGCCAATTTTAAAGATACGTGCAAACAGCCCATGTCCATTATAGATATGGATGCTTGTGCTCAGGGTGAGAACGAGTCCACAACTCATTGGGTGCACCGGGTCTCAGAAGTTTTGCACTTGTCCGACCGAATTAATGATGGCCAAGCGATTATCACGCTGGAGCGTAATTGCCAGTTTAAGTCACTGAAGGAGAAGTTGGGACGGCTCAAGCGCAACTGTAACAACCTGGGAACCCTCATGGCAGCCTTGGTAAAATACGCCGATTCTGATAATACCAAGGATCCCGATTCTGATAATGAGAAACCGGAGAAGGGAAAGAGGAATGGTGGTGCGAAGGGACAGCAGCACAACCAGGGAGGCCATGGGAATAATGGTAAGCGTAAAGCGGATTCAGATTTTGTGGCTAATGCTAATGTGCAGCATCGTAGGGGTAAACCGCCCCAGCGTGGTGGGACGATGAATCTGGAGCGCTTGTTGAATCAGCCCTGTCCAAAGCATGGAACCAAAGAAGTCCCTGCAACACATCTCTGGAAAGATTGCAACATCATGAAGGAGTTCAAAAATGCTGACCTCTTGCGGTATGATCAGGGCCCGTCGGGCGGTTCAGGTCCAGGTTTTCATGGTGGCGGCGGTTCAGGCTCTGGGTTTCAGAATAATCATAGTAACCAGAACAACCAAGGTGGTAATAACCAACAGAGTAGTCAAGGGAATCAGCAGCAGTCGGGTTACCAGAGTCACCCGAAGCAGCTGAATGGTGGACAATATCATGTATTCACCACTAGTCTGTGCAAGCGTGATCTGAAGCTGCATAAGAGGGCAGTCAATGCGGTTGAACCGGCAGTTCCATGCAATCTGCGGTGGTCGGAACAGCCAATCGTGTGGAGTAGGGATGATCATCCGCCCCGGGTTGACAATCCGGGTAGCTAGCTCTGGTGGTGGCACCTCAGGTTGGAGGTTACAAGTTCACCAAAGTACTCATGGATGGAGGAAGCAGTATTAATATTCTGTATTATGAGACATTCCGCCGAATGGAGTTGACAGATAAGAATCTTAAACCGTCCAGTACTGTTTTCCATGGTGTGGTACCAGGAAAGTCGGCATATCCAGTGGGCAAGATTGCCTTGGAAGTTGTGTTTGGGGGTGAGCATGATTCCCGGTCTGACACATTGACTTTTGAGGTGGTGAGAATCCAGAGCCCGTATCACGCACTGTTTGGGCGACCGGCTTATGCAAAATTCATGGCCAGACCTTGTTTTATTTACCTGAAGCTCAAGATGCCGGGTCACAAAGGAACCATCATGGTTCATGGAAGTCGGAAAATCGCTTTGGATTGCGAAGAGAGTGATGCGGCTTATGCTAAGTTGGTTTGTGTTACAGGGGAGTTAAAGTTTTACAAGGAGAATGTTGATCCGGCAGATATGACCCCTCTGAAGAAGCCCACCACTGAGCATGACCCAACCCTAGTAGGCCATCCCCCGCAGGCCGGATTGCAGCCCTCAGCCGGTTTATCAGTCGTCTGGGTGAGAAGGCCATCCCCTTGTACCAGATGCTGAAGAAGACGGATCATTTCGTCTGGAGTGAAGCGGCCAATGCGGCCTTTGAGGAGTTAAAACGGCAGTTGGTTGAACCGCCAGTTCTTGCAGCCCCAGTTCTACTATTATATGTGGCTGCTAATGCCCGAGCGGTCAGTGTGGCTATTGTTGTAGAGCGTAAAGAGGCTGGGAAGGAATATCCGGTTCAACGGCCGGTATACTACATCAGTGAAGTTATGATCGAGTCAAAGCAACGCTATCCACATTGGTAGAAGTTGGTGTATGGGGTTTTTATGGCCAGTCGAAAACTCAAGCAATATTTTCAAGGTCACCCCATCACAGTGGTTAGTTCTGCTCCCTTGGGCTATATCATCCAAAACAGAGAAGCAACTGGCCGGGTTGCAAAGTGGGCAATTGAGCTTGGCCCACATGGTTTGAAATATGTGCCTCACACAGCCATCAAGTCTGAGGCTCTTGTGGACTTTATCAATGACTGGACCGAGTTACAAGCACTGGAAGAGAAGCCGGATAATACGTACTGGACTATTCATTTCGATGGATCAAGGCAGTTGGGAGGCTCGGGGGCTGGAGTTGTGCTTACTTCCCCCCGAGGTGATAAAATTTGCTATGTCCTCCGCTTGATGTTTCCTTGTACTAACAATGCAGCTGAGTATGAAGCTCTACTTCATGGTCTCCGTGTGGCTAAAGAGATGAACTTAACTCGAGTTCGTTGTTTCGGAGATTCTGATCTGGTGGCTCAGCAAGTTTCTGGTACTTGGGATTCTAAGGATCCACTCATGGCGACTTACAGGCGTGAGGTAGATATTGTGGCGGGTCACTTCAAAGGTTACCAGGTTGAGCATATTGATCGGCACAAAAATGAAGCGTCAGACGCTTTGAGCCGACTTGGATCTCAGCGTAAACCGGTACCTCCTAACACCTTTTTAGATATCTTGCATAACCCGTCTGTTAAATTGCCAACAGAAGAGGATCTGGTTGTTCCTGATCCAGAGGCGCAGCTGGTGGCCACTTTACACGTCGTGCCGGATTGGACGGTGCCATATCTGGCATATATGAGCCGGGGTGAGTTACCAAATGATCAAGTCCTGGCCCGACAGATAGTCCGGTGCTCTAAGTCCATGGTTATTCACAATGGCGAGTTACACTTCTGTAGCGTTTCAGGCGTATTTCAGCGTTGTGTTTCTCCGGAAGAAGGCCAAGCGATCCTCCGGGAAATTCATGATGGGGATTGTGGTCATCATGCCGATTCAAAGTCCCTGGTTGCAAAAGCTTTTCGTCACGGGTTTTACTGGTTGACAGCTCATGCTGATGCGGAGGATCTGGTAAAGCGATGTGATGCTTGTCAAAAAATTTCACGCAGAGCTCATGTTCCGGCTCAGGAACTACGGATGATTCCCATCACTTGGCCTTTTGCTACTTGGGGGCTTGATATGGTGGGACCCTTTAAATGTTCCCGGGACAAGAAGACCCACCTGTTGGTGGTAGTTGATAAATTCACCAAGTGGGTTGAAGCGGAGCCTGTTAGCAACTGTGATGCAGCTATGGCGGTTCAATTTCTCAAAAAGATTATTTTCCGTTTTGGCTACCCACACAGCATTATCACGGATAATGGTACTAACCTCTCCAAAGGTGAGATGGAGGATTTCTAACAGAGAGAGCACATCCGGCTTGACCTAGCATCTGTGGCGCACCCTCAATCCAACGGTCAAGCAGAGCGAGCTAATCAAGAAATCTTAAAGGGTCTTAAACCCCGGCTCATGATTCCCTTGAAGCGGACGCCGGGTTGTTGGGTGGAAGAATTACCTTCTATGTTGTGGAGCATCAACACCACCCCCAATCGATCAACAGGATACACTCCTTTTTTATGGTCTACAGGGGAGAGGCGGTTCTCCCAAATGATATACGTCATGATTCACCCCGGGTTGCTAATTATGTTGAAGCGGACAATGTGCAAGCCCGCCAAGAGGCACTGGATTTGCTAGATGAGAAGCGGGATATGGCTTTGGCACGCTCGGCGGTTTATCAACAAGACCTGCGGCGTTATCACAGCCGCCGGGTTAGGACAAGAGCCTTTCAAGAAGGTGACTTGGTGCTCCGGCTTATCCAGGATCAGACCGGCATACACAAATTATCCCCGCCTTGGGAAGGACCCTTTGTGGTCAGCAAGAATCTGCACAAAAGATCATACTACCTCATTGACGTTTGAGATGACTCACGCAAATCTGAGGAGGAGACCCAGCAGCCCTAGAACATAGCTCTCCTTCGGCCTTACTACACTTGAGCCACAGGCTCTTTTTTATGTACATATTTTGACAATGTATATATTATCATCAATAAATAAATTAGCATCCTTGCTTTAAAGCGGGGCCTCTGCTGTTTTTTCTCAAATATTCTTTGAGCTACATGGGGGCTTCAGCTGACAAAGCAGAGTACTCTACCCATTAAACCGGCTATCACGCCACAAAGCTTGGGAGCTTCACACCCAAAGGGCCACAGAGAGTTTTGATGCTATGCACAACTCAAACATAGGCACCTAATGAGCACAGCTCATCACGTTACTTGGGGGCTCCTTGGTCCAATACCAAGAAGTCTGAATGGACCCTTGTAGCTGGGTATCGACCCACGGCTTGGAAGCCTGGTACATTTACCTAAAACCCCGGGTTAACCTGCCTTCATCAAGTAAGACACTCCTATCCAGGTCATCCTGGCACGGCCCTCCGAACGTTTGACAGTTACTCTCCTTGAGTTCCTGCACTTGTCAAAGTTAAAACGGTGATTGGTTAGTTGGAGGTCCATCTTAAAAGGCTTTGTGAAATGGTTCAACTCAGTTGCCTAGCAGCCCACAAAAAGCCTCGCATTTGGGCCTGGCAGCCCCCCAAAAAGCCTCGACTACACGGTTTTCATTTGAGTTTTGGCTGCATTTTATGTTAAACCGATTTTTCTTGGCTTGATCAGTCATCTTCTTCGCCCGGTATTCCTTAAACCGGCTTGGTTTGCAACTATACGTTGACAGACCCTCATTTTAAACCGGAGTTTCTTAACCCGGCTTGGCATTGACTTCCTGTCAACAGCCCGGATCATCTGGCGTGAATCATCACCCGGTATGACTTAATCTACGACATCACAAAATGATGGAGATACAAATAATTCAGATTTGCGTTTTTTCACCCTTATCGCAATTCAAGTTGGCCAGCCAACTTACCAGGGATCTTATATTACCGGTATGTATAATTTCATATTTTTATGATTTGATTATCAATCCGGCCTATTTTGGGCATTATGACCCGTCCGGCGGTAAACCGCCAGGACCCTTTGTCTTTTAATGAATACAGGAATTGCATATTATGATACTTGGAACAAAATTGACATTGATATGGCGGATCCACGCAAAATATCTCTTGCACGATGGCAGCAGATCATCATAAGTTTTTTGCTATCCTATTACACGGCACTCCGAGGCCCAAAATATGGAATTATGCATGGATCGTTCCTGATATATCAACCGCCTTGACGGATTAAGCTTCATCACCGGGTTGATGTGAGGTAGATGGGTCATCTGGTGTCGGTTCAGCCTCCTCCTCATCCAATGGCTGGAAGTCATTGGTGGTCCAGCCAATCCAGGTCAAGGCCTGAAAGACAGCCTCTTCACTTATAAGCTCAGCTCGATCAACGTCAGGGGCGTAAGTGTGCTTACGGATTGGTGGAATGAGGTTCTGCACTTCAGGAATCACGGCTTCAACCCGTTTGTTATTTGCATCATAGAAAGATCGGTGAACCGTCAGGTTCGCCTCTTCTGCTAGTTGACTCGCCAAAGGACGCATCTCCCTTGTTATCCGTTTGAGGGCGTCATTGTCAAATTCTTTGCCATTTTCTTGTGCACTGGGGAAGCCTTTGGATATATCAGCCGGATCAAGATCAGCTATCCATGCCTTGGCTCGAGTCAGCGCCAGCAAAGTGCCTGCCCGAGCAGTGGATCGCTTCAGCTCTTCTATTTGCGCTGGCATCATTGAGAGACGATCCAGCGTGTCTTTTGATAAGTGTTGGTGCCGCGTTATCATATGAAGTTGCGTATATAACCCGTTGAGCGCCGGTATACAGCTGTTCAATCAGTGTATATGCCGCTTTAAGCTTCTTCCGCATGTCAGAACCTAGGTGAGCGATGCGACTCCCTATATCGGTTCAGGAAATACATGTTAAAACGATGAAATTTCAAAGGGATACAACTTTTGGCAACCACTACTTACCAAATATGGCAGAGGTCATGGCATTGATTTGGTGCTTCAGTCCAGACAATTCTTCTCCCACCGGTTCAAGAGCCGCTTTAGCAGTCTCCGCCCGCTTCACCAGTCTGGCCTTCTCGGTGTCCTAGTTGGCCCGTTCAGACTTAAACCATTCTTTAAGCTGCTCCATGGTGGTCAAGGCGGTTTTCAGCTCCTCCTTGGCCTTGGTGGATTCTGTTTGTTGGGTTTCAAGATTTGCTCGAAGATCAGCAATTTGTGAGCATTGTTGATTTATTTCACTCTGCAATAGTAAGAGAGCATGTTAATATCTTTTCAAAGTCCCAAGCATATAACCAGTTATACACTCGGCACTTGGGGGCTAATGCGGATCATTTTTTTATGCGGGTATTTGAAGTCCCAAGGAGTAATACAAGTTTTAATCCTGGCACTTGGGGGCTAATGTGTGTTTGATCAGACATAAAGAAAATTTCACAAGTTACCGCATGAAGTATATGAAGTCCCGGTTTGACTTTTTCAAGACAAACTGGCCCTTGGGGGCTACAATGCACTGAAGGTACAGAACAAGAAGCAATAATGTTTACCTCATAGCGCTCCTTCATCAGATTTACTAAACCGGCTTCAAAGTCACGTCTTGTATACAGCCGGTTAAGAAAGCCTGAATGAAGATCTTGAGCAGTGAGATCGGTATAAGCGGACAAATCAGTCTTCCCTTTCCCCTTGTTCATGGCAGCAAATTTATCCTTAGCAGTCTGCTTTGACAGAACAACCGGATTACCAGGGACGTTATATGCAGTGCCTGTAACAACAATGTCATCATCCTTGGCCGGGCTGGAAGAATCAATATTCTGAACAGGACTTGGTACTTTCGTGGAAGGGCTTGGCGGTTTGATAATTGGACTTGGCAGATCAGCAATTGAGTCCCGTTGTTCCATTGCTGGGCTTGGCGGAGCAGGAGGATGTGAAGTGTCAGCTTCTGCAGTCGGTTCAACTTCTGGCGGATTAGCATCACCATCTTGATTCGGCCCAGCAGAGCTGTCCATGGCAACTTCTGGGTGTTCGTCCTGATGCTCGGGCGTCTTTTCCAGATCAACTTCAACAGTAGGGTCGCTGGTCTTGGCCTTCTTGCTTAATCGAGCTTTGGCTCTATAGCATCAAAGGTTATAGTATGGTAAACCTACAAATAAAGTTATAAATTAGGTAACACTTACCCAGCGACAACTTTGAGAGGAGGCAATTGGGTGGTTGACGAACCGCCAGACGAGCTGGAAGAAGCCTGGTAATTCGGGTCAGACGGATTGAGAGGGCATCGGAAGAAACCTTTTAAAGGATATTGTTTTTTAGGAGAACAAATCACCTCTGCACGGCGTTTCCGGGAGGGCGTATCACCTAAACCGGACGAAGTGATTTGTTGACCACTATGCCGGGTTGTGCGACGTTCTTCCGCTTGCCGTTTCTTCAAAGAAAATTTTGGATCGAAATGAGCAAGGGGGTGAGATTGTTTTACTTTCTGGACTGTACGGTGAATTCTTTGAACCGGCACAGGATCTGAGTCAGAAGAGAGAAGAATTACCTCAACATGATCTGGATGGCTGGCCTCAGCGTCATCCTTAAGAGGGTCATTGTCAATAAGATATACGAAAAAGGAGCCAAGTGAGTCAAGTTCTACCTCAGCATCTGATTCTTCCTCCTCCGGCGGATCAGAAGATTCGGTGGTTTTCTTCTTTCCAGGCTTCTTGGTGGCCTTGGTTTTTATACGAGGAGCACGAGCCGGTTTAGTCTGTTTGCATAAAGAGCTGTTGGCCTAAAATTAAGATAGAGAAAGGTTAGTAGACAGTCAATACGGAAGCAAATCAATGAAGTATGTACATGAACTTACTGACGGCGGTTTATTGGAGACGTAAAACGGAGCCAAACTGGTTTGGCTGCATGCAGCGACCGGTTCATCAAGCATCTTTTTTACACATTCGGTGGTTTCAAGGTCGCTCATTACTACTTCATGGTATCGTTGAGGGTCTTTTACATTGCCGGTATACTCATGCATCAATCTGTTCTGCGGCGGTTAAACGCGGAGGCATTGGGTGGCCATTGCTAAGCCATTGAGGGCGGTAGCCCGGCAAGGGATTTTCTCAATCAGGAGCAGTTTTCCGGCAGTAAAACCAGGTCTGGTTCCAATCTTTAGGATGGCTATGATGTTTGGCATGAGGGAAATCAACTTCTTTCCTTTTTTGAATTGACACGCCACCAAGCTCTGTGTTGGGGCCATCTGAGAATTCTGTGCGGCGGTTCAGATGAAAGAAATCCTGGAACAACTCCACGGTTGGCTCTTCTTGAAGATAGACTTCGCAGAATACTTGAAAGTTGCATATATTTGACATAGAGTTTGGACCAATATCTTGCGGGTGAAGTTGGAAGCTTGCGAGGACATCCCGAATTTTTTTTTATCTGGGCAGACTGAATCCCCGGTCTAAGTGTTGCATAAAAACAATCACCTCTCCTTCTTGAGGTTCAGGTGGACATTCTGATTCCGGAACTCGCCAGTGGAGACTCCTCGTTGAGGCTAAGGCACCGGTGGTGACATAACCATTGATCTGTGTCTCTGTGATCCGGGATGGGACCCAATTGCAAGCGGAAAATTGCTTCGACATTCCGGAAAGAGGAACTAAAAATAAAAGTGCCGGTTTAAGGCATCTAATTCAGTGTTAAACCTGAGAAGAATATTGTGGAAGTTCAGTTAGCGGTTTAAGAGAGGGCTAATGCTATATGGCGGATTGACTATTAAAGGGTTAAACCGCCTGTAGGCAGAATGGCCAGAATTCAAAATTTCTGCTAATTATTGACAGAAACAGGTTTGACACAATGGTCAAATTTATTTGGATCTACCACACATCTGTAAAGCAGTTTTTATCTGAGCTCTAAAGGAGCTAGATAGAGCAGGGAAGGCCATGTACTCTACAGAGGTAAAAGAACGATCTGCTAGCATTAAAAACGGACGAAAGGGTGCCTACCGCATGAGATCTACACTATTACTGGGTCAAAAATTGTCGCGGCAGGTGGAAGAACAAAGAAGGATGAACAACTGTGCGGAAGAACTCGGGAACCCTAGAAAGAAATCTAAAGACGGAGGATAAAGGAAGTTTACCACTGCAGATCTACTGCGAAAGAAGGATGACGAAAGTCTGGTCCGTTTCAGGTTGATGCAGCGGCCTTTGTTGATGCAGATCTCGAAGGTCGCGGACGGCGTCGGAGCTCTAGAGCTTGGGCGTCGCGAGGAAGAAGAATGCAAAAGGGGAAAAGAGAGAAGGGCCCTCGGACCTTATTTATAGAGGAGAGAGTAAAACGGCAGGCGCGGGAATCAAGGAGCCTGAAACGGCAGAATAAGTGTGCCTGTCGCCTCGATTTTCGGGATAACCATTCAGTGAAGGGAATCTTTTTTAATTATTGTTTACAGAGATGATGTCATGATGGACCGTTGCTGCGTTCAGAGGATGACGTCACGGCGGTTTACAAAGTTTCAGGGGAAGAAAATATGGCGGTTTACGAAAGTACAAGAAGATGCCTGCAAGGGATATTTGAAGTATTGAAGATTGACATGAACAAATTCAATTCAATTTGGGGCCTAATGTGGAGGATATAGCTACAGAGTATAAACCGGCCAGGAGGGTCCGGTTCACACATGACTATGTTAAAGCCCATGAAGATCCGGAAGATGGCGCTTTACTAAAAGAAGCATAGAAGCCCGAAGCCCAAAGGCGGATTAGGGCCCATAGTGGTAAACCGCCATGACTATGTAAACTTGTAGTATAAGTTAGGAAAGGAGAGACCAAGCCAGACACTTTGTATGAGTCGGCCTTGGGGCTCTGTAAACCGGCCGGGCTTCAACCTGTGTATATAAAGGGGCGACCCGGCGGCAGTTCGAGGACAACAGACAACAACTGGAGACTCAGGAAAGCGTATTTCGCTCCCTGATCATCGAAACCCAATCAATCCCATCACAACTAGACATAGGCTTTTACCTTCATCGATGGGGCCGAACTAGTATAACTCCCGTGTCCCTTGTCCGGTTTAACCCCTTCAAGCTAACCCATTGCGATGGCTCCACGACAAAGTCCTCTCACGAGGACATCTGACGTGATAATTCCACGACAACCTGTGTCAGCTAAAGATCAATCAAAGACTACTTTTACATGCCCTTTTGGTACTTTTTTTATAGACGTATGCCTTTTGGTTTATATAATGCACCTACTACCTTTCAAAGATGCATGATGGCTATATTCTCTGACTTTTGCGAAAAGATTTGTGAGGTTTTCATGGATGACTTTTCCGTCTATGGTCCCTCTTTTGATGATTGTTTAAGCAATCTTTATCGAGTTTTGCAGAGATGTGAAGAAACTAATCTTATCTTGAATTGGGAAAAGTGCCACTTTATGGTTAATGAAGGTATTGTCTTGGGGCACAAAGTTTCTGAAAGAGGTATTGAAGTTGATAAAGCCAAGGTTGATGCTATTGAAAAGATACCATGTCCCAAGGACATCAAAGGTATAAGAAGTTTCCTTGGTCACACCGGATTTTATAGGAGGTTCATTAAGGACTTCTCAAAAATTTCTCGGCCTCTCACTAATTTATTACAAAAAGACGTACTATTTGTCCTTGATGATGATTGTGTAGAAGCATTTGAAATACTTAAGAAAGCATTAGTCTCTGCACCTGTTGTTCAGCCACCTGATTGGAATTTACCCTTTGAAATTATGTGTGATGCTAGTGATTATGCTATAGGTGCTGTTCTAGGGCAAAGAGTTGATAATAAATTAAATGTTATCCATTATGCCAGTAAGACTCTAGACAGTGCTCAAAGAAATTATGCTACTACCGAAAAGGAACTTTTAGAAGTGGTGTTTGCTTGTGATAAGTTTAGACCTTATATTGTGGACTCCAAAGTTACTATTCACACTGATCATGCTGGTATTAAATATCTTATGGAAAAGAAGGATGCAAAACCTAGACTTATTAGATGGGTTCTCCTGCTTCAAGAATTTGATTTGCATATTGTTGATAGGAAGGGAGCTGAGAACCCCGTTGCAGATAACTTATCTAGGTTAGAGAATGTTCTTGATGACCCACTACCTATTGATGATAGCTTTCCTGATGAACAATTAAATGTCATAAGCACTTCTCGTAGCACTCCATGGTATGCCGATTATGTTAATTATATTGTTGCTAAATTTATACCACCTAGCTTCACATATCAGCAAAAGAAAAAGGTTTTCTATGACTTGCGACAATACTTTTGGGATGACCCACATCTTTATAAAGAAGGAGTAGATGGTGTCATTAGACGTTGTGTACCTGAGCATGAACAGGAACAGATCCTACGCAAGTGTCACTCTGAAGCTTATGGAGGACACCATGCTGGAGATAGAACTGCACATAAGGTATTGCAATCCGGTTTTTATTGGCCTACTCTCTTCAAAGATGCCCGTAAGTTTGTTTTGTCTTGCGATGAATGTCAAAGAATTGGTAATATTAGTAGACGTCAAGAAATGCCTAAAAATTATTCACTTGTTGTTAAACCATTTGATGTTTGGGGCTTTGATTATATGGGACCTTTTCCTGCCTCTAATGGATACACACATATTTTAGTTGCTGTTGATTACGTTACTAAGTGGGTGGAAGCTATTCCAACTAGTAGTGCTGATCATAACACTTCTATTAAAATGCTTAAGGAAGTTATTTTTCTGAGGTTTGGAGTCCCTAGATATTTAATGACTGATGGTGGTTCACACTTTATTCATGGTGCTTTCCGTAAGATGCTTGCTAAATATGACGTTAATCATAGGATTACATCTCCTTATCACCCTCAGTCTAGTGGTCAAGTAGAGTTGAGCAACAGGGAGCTCAAATTAATTTTGCAAAACACTGTTAATAGGTCTAGAAAGAATTGGTCCAAGAAACTTGATGATGCATTATGGGCCTATAGAACTGCATATAAAAATCCTATGGGTATGTCTCCGTACAAAATGGTCTATGGAAAAGCTTGTCACTTACCTCTCGAACTAGAACAAAAGGCATATTGGGCTATTAAAGAGCTCAACTATGATTTCAAACTTGCTGGTGAGAAGAGGATATTTGATATTAGCTCACTTGATGAATGGAGAGCCCAAGCATATGAAAATGCCAAGTTGTTTAAAAAAAGTTAAAAGATGGCATGACAAAAGGATACAAAAGCGTGAGTTTCATGTAGGTGATTATGTATTGCTATACAACTCTCGTTTAATATTTTTTGCAGGAAAACTTCTCTCTAAATGGGAAGGTCCCTATGTTATCGAGGAGGTCTATCGTTCTGGTGCCATAAAAATCAACAACTTCGCAGGCACAAATCCGAAGGTGGTAAACGCTCAAAGGATCAAACACTATATCTCGGGTAATCCTATAAATGTTGAAACCAATATTATTGAAACCGTAACCCCGGAGGAGTACATAAAGGACACTTTCCAGAACATTCCAGACTCCGAAAAGGAATAGGTATGTGGTACGGTAAGTAAACCGACTCCAAAACAATTTTTAAGGCAATATTTATCCGTTTTGGAATATTTAGAAGAATAGAAAAATAAGTAGCAGTCCGGGGAGAACACGAGGCCTCCACGAGGGTGGAGGGCGCGCCCTACCCCCCTGGGCGCACCCCCCTACCTCGTGAGCACCTCGTGTGCCCTCCAGGCTCTGTTTCCCTGCATGAAACGTATTTTGGTCGGTAAAAATTCATTATATATACTACCGAAGGTTTTGACGACCGTATCATGCAAATCTCCCCTGTTCTTGTTTCGAGCTGTTTTTCTGACAGGGCTAGATCATCATGACGACCCCAAGTGCTTCCAAGGACAAGTTCTTCAAGAAGGTGATTAACACTTACCTCGCGAAGGTGCTGCGGCACCCTCAAACCATTGAGATGCGTGATGGGTTGCTGCACATCCGGGATGTTGAGGGACCAAAGGGAACCGGAAGTGTGGAGTCGAGGCTCGAAGCAATGGAGCAACAAGTTTTCAAGTGTCAGGGGATGGTGGAGCATGGAATCAACGCTAGTCACAAGATGCTCGCGGAGTTCACCAACAACTACGAGCCGGATGCCAAGAACACCGAGGAGGCCATCTTTAAGCTACGAGAGAAGATCGAGCACCTCCAAGCCCAAATTTATGATCTGCAAAATCAAAACTGTGAGTATGAATATAGATTCAAAAGGATGAGTTTGGCTGCAGATTTGAGGATTTCAGAGGCTCGATCATCCTTCTATGATGGAGAGCCTATGCCGTGGAAGTTGGACGACATGCCTGCATCATCGACAATACCTCCACCGCCAACAGCAAAGAAGGAGAAATAATCACATGGGTATGGGCACTCCCCTTGGAAACTGCCAAGCTTGGGGGAGGTGCCCTGGTACCGTATCACCATCACAACTCCTATCTTTACCGTTTTTCTTAGTTCGATCCTATTAGTAGTATCTTGATTTAGTAGAATAAAGTCTTGGCATGATCTAGTTTTGAGTTTTGCTTTACCATCCTTCTTTGTAATCGAGTCCGTGAGCTATATAATAAAGATTAGTGTTGAGTCAAGGGCTTGAGTGTTTTGCCATGATCATGGGTGACTAGAAGAAAAAGAATAAAAAGAATCAAGGAGTTCATACTGATCTTAGTGAAAGTAATGACTTCACATAGAAAGAGTATGATGATTAAAAGTTGTTGGGAGTTGGCAAATATATCTTTGGTCAACGTTGCAATTAATAGGAAGTAATAAGGAAAGAGAGGTTTCACATATAGATATATTATCATTGACATCTTTTATGATTGGGAGCACTCATTAAAATATGACATGCTAAAGAGTTGAGGTTGGACAAGGAAGACAACATAATGAGTTATGTTTTCTTACATTCGAGATAAAGTATGTTGTCATGGATCCTCTACCGTGTTGAGCTTGCCTTTCCCCCTCATGCTAGCCAAATTCTTAGCACCAAGTAGAAATACTACTTGTGCTTCCAAATACCCTTAAACCAGTTTTGCCATGAGAGTCCACCATATCTACCTATGGATTGAGTAAGATCCTTCAAGTAAGTTGTCATCGGTGCAAGCAATAAAAATTGCACTCTAAATATGCATGACTTATTAATGTAGAGAAATAAGCTTTGTATGAACTTGTTGTCGACGCAATAAAAGAGACGGACTACATAATAAAGGTTCACATACAAGGGGCAATATAAAGTAACGTTCTTTTGCATTAAGATTTTGTGCATCAACCCTAAACGCGCATGACAACCTCTACTTCCCTCTGCGAAGGGCCTATCTTTTATTATTATCCTCTACCTTACAAGAGTCACGGTGATCTTCACTTTTCCTTTTTCATTTTATCCTTTGGCAAGCTCAGCATGTTGGAAAGAGTATGATATACATATCTAATTGGAAGTAGGGGAGCATGAATTGTTATTGTTGACATTACCCTTGAGGTAAAATGTTGAGGGGCAAAACTATAAGCCCCTATCTTTCTCTGTGTCCGATTAAAACTCCGTAGCCACAAGTATCGCGTGAGTGCTAGCAATTATGAAGGACTAAATGATAGTTGAGTTTGTGGACTTGCTTTTAAGCTCTGACATAGACTCTCTCCGATATTACGATAAATTGCAATTGCTTCAATGACTGAGATTATAATTGTTAGTGCCCAATAAGGTTTCTGATTCATGCTTTGGCTTTGTGAATAGATCATCACTTAAATTTGAGTAATCATATGACAAAATCTAATTATGTTGCTGTTATGAAATAATCATGATGCCTTCATGTCCGTATTTTGTTTTTATCGACGCCTCTACCTCTAAACATGAGGGCATATTTGTTGTTATCGCCTTTTCGCTTGAGGACAAGAGAGGTCTAAGCTTGGGGGAGTTGATACGTCCATTTTGCATCATGCTTTTATGACAATATTTATTGCATTATGGGCTGTTATGTCACGTTATGTCACGATACTTATGGCTATTCTCTCTTATTTTACAAGGTTTACATGAAGAGGGAGAATGCCGGCAGCTGGAATTCTGGGCTGGAAAAGGAGAAAATATTGGAGGCCTACTCTACGCAACTCCAAAAGTCCTGAAACTCCACGGAATACCTTGAAATAAATAAAGAAAAATTGTCGCCAAAGATGAAGGCCAGGGGGCCCACACCCTGCTCACGAGGGTGGGGGGTGCCCCCCTACCTCGTGGGCCCCGTGCTGACTCTCCGACGCCCATCCTCTCCATATGAAGTCTTTCGATGAGAAAAAAACTAGAGAGAACCTTTCGGGATGAGACTCCGCCGCCACGAGGCGGAACCTTGGCGGAACCAATCTAGGGCTCTGGTAGAGCTGTTCTGCCGGGGACACTTCCCTCCGGGAGGGGGAAATCATCACCATCGTCATCACCAACACTCCTCTCATCGGTAGAGGGAAATCTCCATCAACATCTTCACCAGCACCATCTCATCTCCAAACCCTAGTTCATCTCTTGTATCCAATTCTTGTCTCCAAGTCCGGGATTGGTGCTAGCAGGTTGCTAGTAGTGTTGATTACTCCTTGTAGTTGATGCTAGTTGGTTTATTTGGTGGAAAATCATATGTTCAGATCCTTTATGCACATTATTACCCCTCTGATTATGAACATGAATATGCTTTGTGAGTAATTACGTTTGTTCCTGAGTACATGGGAGAAGTCTTGCTATTAGTAGTCATGTGAATTTGGTATTCGTTCGATATTTTGCTGAGATGTATGTTGTCTAACCTCTAGTGGTGTTATGTGAACGTCGGCTACATAACACTTCACCATTATTTGGGCCTAGAGGAAGGCATTGGGAAGTAATAAGTAGATGATGGGTTGCTAGAGTGACAGAAGCTTAAACCCTAGTTTATGCGTTGCTTCGTAAGGGGCTGATTTGGATTCATATGTTTCATGCTATGGTTAGGTTTACCTTAATACTTTTGTTGTAGTTGTGGATGCTTGCAATAGAGGTTAATCATAAGTGGGATGCTTGTCCAAGTAAGGGCAGTACCCAAGCACCGGTCCACCCACATATCAAATTATCAAAGTACCAAACGCGAATCATATGAGCGTGATGAAAACTAGCTTGACGATATTCCCATGTGTCCTCGGGAGCGCTTTTCCTATCATAAGAGTTTCTCCAGGCTTGTCCTTTGCTACAAAAAGGATTGGGCCACCTTGCTGCACCTTGTTTACTTTTGTTACTTGTTGCTCGTTACAATTTATCTTATCACCAAACTATCTGTTACCACTTATTTCAGTACTTGCAGAGAATACCTTGCTGAAAACCGTTTATCATTTCCTTCTGCTCCTCGTTGGGTACGACACTAAAGGACTACGATAGATCCCCTATACTTGTGGGTCATCAAGTGGCACATTCACAAAAAAAGGGATCAAACGCTCAGCCTATGTATTTCTCGTGTAAATAGATAATTTAGTACCATTGGTTATTTACTTTAAACATAATGCATTGACGTGTTAGTGTAGAGCTGCACAAAAAGAAATGAATATTGTAGTCAGTTGCTTAAAAGTGTTACCTCATATTATTACAAAGCCTCCATTTCATAAATTGCGTACCCGTTTAATTCATATATGAATATTACATAAATTACTTCAAAATAGAAACTTAAATCATCCAAGACTAATGAATTTGAATGCAAGAGTAACAATGGTGCATGTACATGATAGCTACATTGGTTGTTTGAAGAAACATCACTGTAACTTTGGCATGCCCAACTAAAAAGGTTTATTCAAATAGAAAAAATGTCATATGTGAGTGTCCAATCATTATAGCGTTGAATCGATAGTGTACCTTTGGCCACGATACGAAGTAGATATTGACTTATGTTCAAGCGATGCACATCCACGATCGCTAGATAGTGATACGTGAATGAATTATGCAATCTCTCTCACACACATACATGTCTCATTTCCCTGTGGGCATCGGAATCACACACGCGCACTTCGTGTATTTCTCTCCCTCCGTCAGGGTTAAATACGTCTTTCTACCCCGTCCTACAAGTCTCTCAAACAGAAACACACACGCTCTCTATGTCTAACACGCCCACCCCTTTAATTCCGCCCACCCACAACCACTAATGTCTCAAAGTATAATAATGTCTCTCACACATATGCTATCTACCTATCCCTTAATATAGCTAGATGTGTGTCACACAAACTCCTTCTCCCTACTGGCAAGATGCCCATGCGTTGCATGGAACATCAAGATGCATTTATATGAGAAGTTTATCTTGTGGGACAAAAGGATGAACAACGGAATGCCTTATTTGCAAATGCGGAGAGGGTGTCGGTATATTTTTGCAAAATAGCCATAGTTTCCTTCCTATCCGTCGGATATAAATCGGATGGCCTATATTGAAGGATGGCAGGAACACCATCATCACCAACTCCGTTTTTTTATAAGTGTAGAGATATGTGAGTGTCACTGCCCCCCACCCCCCCACACACACACCCACACACCCACACATCCCAACACCAAAGGAGTAGGGTGACACCTCGATCTTGATACTAATCTATCGACTGGCTTCTCTCTCAAACATACACACACACACATAAACTACCCGGCACCGAAGGAGTAGGGTGGCACATCGATCTTGATAATAATCTATCTACTCCTCTTTCAAACACACACACAGACACACACACACTCGCTAGTTGTGCCTCTATGCCTACGGCGCACACTCTCGATACTTCTTTCTCTCCCCCCCCCCTAAAATGACAGCAGAAGGGTGACAACTCGATCTGGTCATAATCTGTTAATTTGTTTCTCTCTCAAACATTGTGTCTTGGTGCCTTGCTCAGTAGCCCCCTCGATATGTAGACTTCTCGCGCGGGCACAACTGTAGTGACAATGACGCTGAACCCATTGTGCCTTGTTTTTACCAGCCTCATGTGATAGTTTTCACCCTATTTTCTGTTAATTAACAAGGCAACCTTTTCTTTGTTACTACTAGTGAATCTGAAATCATTCGGGGCAGACATAAAATATATCACTTCAACCCAATTATCGCAGCAACTATTTTAAAAGAAATTAGCTAGCTGCTTGTGTGTTGCATGGAACATCAAGATGCATTTGTATGAGTAGTTTATCATGTGAGAGAAAAGGTTGAACGAGGGAAAGCCTTATTTGCGAACGTGGAGAGACGTGTGGGTATATTTTTGCAAAATTTCCATAGTTTCTTTCCTATCCGTTAGATATAAATCCGACGGCATATAATGCAGGATGGCACGCACACCATCATCACCAACTCTGTTTTCTACTCCCTCCGTCCAAAAATACTTGTCATCAAAATGGATAAAAAGAGATGTATCTAAAACTAAAATACATCTAGATACATTTCCTTTTATCCATTTTGATGACAAGTATTTTCGGACGAAGGGAGTATTTGTCTTTTTAGAGATTTCAACAAGTGACTATGACCGGACCTTACCAACATACTCAAAAAAGTAGTCCATAATTTTGATGTTACCCTCTTTTCTTGGAGGTGCAGTGCCATCTGGATACCTCATAAATAAATCAAGGACAAATCTGCCCCCTTCCTGAAAAGACATATGGAGCAAAATGAGTGAATCTACACTCTAAAATATTTCTACATACACATCTGTATGTGGTAGTCCATTTGAAATCTGAAAAAGACAAATATTTAGGAACGAATGGAGTATATATAAGAGTAGAAATGGAGATATATCTCCAGCATGGTCTACAACAAAAATGTGCTGGGTTGGTTAGCGCTGGATGCTCGCAACGCGATGACATTAGTTCGAATTCTGTCTTTTAACTTTAGATTTTTATATTATATATTACTCTACTTATTTAATATATAATTCTTTCGCTATTGCACTGACAGTGGAACCCACAGAGTACTTAGAATACAAGATTAAGGATGGACTTGTTTCTTTTTAACTTTCTGTACGAAGATGTAGCCACCCTCCAAGTCACGTGTACACTTTACATGCAATTAACTTTTTACAGAGGGACAATCATATAGGAAATTAACTCAAAGGATGTCACTCTATTATTTCCAGCATAAAGAGCATCTCCAACGGCAGCCGGCAAATTTCCTCCTGCTTCCTTCCGTGGAGGACGACATCAAACGCCAGCGGCATACATTTTTACAACTCTAACCAACCAGATGAAATTCGTACAAACACGGACTGATTTCATATAAGCATGAAGGATTTCGCATAAAAAGCCAGATCTTCATATAAACATGATGGATTTCATTACATTTACATGAACGAAGAGGTGCCAATCCAGCTCTCTTGTATAATTAATACTCCCTCCGTCCGGAAATAATTGTCCTAGAAATTGATGTATCTAGACTTATTTTAGTTCTAAATGGCCGCCCATAGATCCCTTTGTCTTCCTCATGTACGTCAGACACTTGTGGGGTCGATGAAGGTCCTCGGAAGAGAAGAAGCAGCAAAGAAACCACCTGAATCCGCGGTCTCGCCTCGGTGGTGGCCTTCATGGGTCCCATGTGGCGGCGGCCTCCCGTGTTCTACTTCTCGTCGATGATGGCAGCGGACACGGAGAAGCTGGCCACTGACTCGTCGCTCTCCACGCACCCGGCTTCTGTCTCTACCTGCATGGTGCTGCCGCAGGCATGGGAGGCGCGCCCACGGACACGGGAGGCGCGGTCACCACAAACACTGGTGACGTGATACGACTCGGCAGTGACGGCGCCCGTACCGGCGTGCTCGCTGCCGTGCCGGCGTGGAGCAACTCGCCACACCTCATCGAGCAGAACTGGAGCGGCGAGTTGCTGAACCACGCGCCTGCTTGGGGCGGCAACTGGCTCCGTCGGGCCAAGAGAGGTAGGTGAAGCACCGAGCGGCCTCGCCCGTATCCGAAGGTGTCGGTGTACAAAAAGTAGGGTACACTTTTTTACCCCTATAACTGTGCACGGGCAGTCTGAGCCACGGACACCACCGCACTGAGCAAGGCAAGGGAGGTGATCCAAGGTAAGGCCGGAGCTCGAAAGGAGTAGAACGACGCCAAGACCAAGACCACAAAGAGCAAAGGGGACGAAGCGGACTCCCCCGGCAAGATCCTTGCCGGGGGGCGGTTTTAGCAAACCCGGCAAGACCCTTGCCGTGGCAGCTCGCCCCACATCTACGGAGGGAATCACCCTTGAGTCCACTACCCCCATGGGGCAAGGATTCGGGAGACATCCCCGTGGTGGCATGCAGATCTTTGTGAAGACATTCAAGATCAAATACACACTATAGAAGATGGCGACCCTTGGCGGGATCCCAGCCAAGGAGGACCACAAGGCCCCCGGCGAGAGCCTTGCCGGGGATGACGGTAGGTGCCACGGCAAGACCCTTGCCGGGGCTACGGTGAAGCCCTTGCCAAGGACACCCATAGGGCCACCATCAGGCCCATGCCAATCCAAACCTCTACCACCATTCACATGCAGCTGCCGACCCAACCAGTTGGGCAGGCACCTGCGTGGCAGCGAGAGGATCTTCGTGGGCACCCAGCGCTGCGCCACCTCAGCTGTGTGCCTGCCTACATGGCACCACGGGCACTGCTGGATAGGGCACGTGTCGACACGAAAGGGAGCAGCGATGGACGAGACTGGGCTCTCCCCCGTCCCCGATAAAGCAAGGACAACTAAGCGAGATGCATTAAATGAGCCTTGTCATGTAATGCGAGGGCTAAACTCGCATCACTGTACCCTTTCCACCTCCTATGTGCCACTGTGGTAACCCCTTTCCTTATAAAAGGAGGCCCGAGGTGACCAGGGGGATTCGGCTTTTTGGAGCTCCTCACGCCCCATTGCTAGCCCGAGAACACAAATAAACACACCACCAAAGCAGGAGTAGGGTTTTACGCATCCTCGCGGCCTGAACCTGGATAAAGAACCCGTGTGCTGTCTGTTTGATCCGCCCTTCTCACAACCCCGCGCCCCGCAACCGTAGTAGGGATTCGAGTGATCCCATAGGTGTCGTCCTCGCACCGACTTCTTTGGCGTGCCAGGTACGGGGCGCAGTTGTGAGAATCGGCTCTAGCAGTTAGTTCGACGCTTCTTCATCGTCATGGCGCCCAAGAAGAAGATGACGGTGGCGGTTGGCCCATCGGAAGCCGGAAATTCCGTCCCGATGCGGGCGAGCAGCGGACCGGTCGCAGAAAGGACCCGGGGCGCCATTTGTGAACACCAACACCGTCCCAGCAGCCGAAGTTTGGGAGCCGGCGATGTTTGTGCGCCTGGTAACGGGCCACACACCGCCAAATCCAGAGGCGGAGCTAGGCCTTCCGCAGGTGGCGCGCGGCCTTCCGAGATTGCTGCCACCCCGCCCGAAGGCGACGTGAGGGCTTCCAAGACTCCCACGCCGGCGCAGACGGCGCGCTCCTATCAAGCGGTGCGCGACGAACGGCGTGATCACGCCGAGGACCCTGGACGTCGCCGCGGAAAGAGCCCCGAGCGCCACTCCCGGGACTTAGAAGACCTGCCCGCTCGCCGAGGCACTGGTGAAGATGGCATGCGACAGCGGGGTCGTGATAGAGCTCCTTCTGACATGGTCAGAAGTCGAAGCGCGTCGCAATCCGTGCAGGTTTCGCTGCCACCAACGCCAGCAGAAGCCCTGGCGCGCGCGCAGTTGCTTCTCGATTTCCCTCCCACTACGGGGAAACTCGACGAATGGAGAGCCACTATCCGAAGCCTTGTTGCGGTGTCCAACAAGTACGAATGGAATCCCATGCACCAGTGGCAGGAGAGTCGGCGGCGCCGCGACCACGGTGCACTCGCCTCCTCCTCGCCCGGTACCGCGGACACCAGCCCGTCGCGACGTTACGGGCGACGAGATCTCCGTGGCATCGTCCGACCCGCGGGCCCACTGTGACCAGCGCCAAGTTCTTCGGGAACGAGAACATCAAGACGCTCGAACCACTATCGAGCACCGGCGCGAAGCGCGCCACCAATCAGACAGGCGAGTAGGGCCTGTTGTGAGCCACCCGGCACCGGGGAGCCCCTAGAGGCCTACCTTACGAGGTAGGTTGTCCGGCTTTTACCCGTGAGCTGCGGCAGTTCTAGTGGCCCACTCACCGCACCTTCAAACCCGATGTGGGCGAAAAGTACAGTGGCAAGACCCACCCGTCTGAATTCCTCAGCGTCTACACCATCGCGATGCAAGCTCCGGAACCCGCGACAATAAGGTGCTTGAGAATTACTTTCCGTTGGCTCTTAAACCCAACGCCATGTCATGGTTCATGCACTTGCAGGTAGACTCTATTTCCTCCTGGTCGGATTTGTGCCATGAGTTCGTAGGCGCCTTTACTGGAGGCCACCAAGCCCATGGCCAAGCAAGCGACCTGCACGTCATTCCCCAGAAGGGAGGCGAGACTCTCCGCAAGTGTATACAGAGGTTCAGCCGGGTACAGTACAATATCCCTGATGTTCACCCTGCCGCCATCATCAGCGTGTTCCATCAGAACGTGCGCAACCGCAAGATGCGCGAAGAGCTGGCAATGAACAAGGTGAGAGATGTCGCAGAACTCTATGTTCTTGCTGAAAAATGTGCCCGAGCTGAAGAGGGGAGGAAGTACCCCGGCGAAGATGCCGGCGTGGAAACCGACTCCTGAGATGACGATATTGCCGCCCCGGTGAAGAAAGGCCGGCGCCGCAACAGGACGCGCAACGGAAAAGCCATGCTTGCCGTCGAGGGATCTGATGACGCCGGCTCCACCAAGAAAACCAAGGCAGATGACCCCGGCAAGGAGGTTGCCGGATGTGTCGCCTGCTGGGCCTTGGCGGATTCCGAGAAGCCAGGAAGCTCCGACAAGCGATACTACAAGATCCATCTCACCAAAGGCCATGCTCTCCAAGACTGCCGACAGTTTGAGCTCCTCGCTAAGAAGCAGAGGGCTGAGTATGAGAGGCGGAACAAGGAGAAGGTCCCAGATGGTGCTGAGGGATCCGACAAGAAGCGTGACGGCCAGGCGGGCCGTCGCGGCAAGGATAAGCAACAGGAGAGGCCCGCCCGGGGCCGTGACAGAAAGCCAGAAGACGACGATCACGAAGAGGACGACGAATCCGGCGACCAAGAGTTTCAGAAAGGTACATAGGCCATGTGCATCGATGGCGGCGCCTCGCTGCATACTTCTCACCGCCGACTTAAACAGTGGGCGCGAGAGATTACAGCGGCAGAGCCGTCGTTTGATGTGCAAAGGCCACTGAAGTGGTCCAGCACACCTATCATTTTTGACACTTAGGACCACCCTGATTGCACTACTGCGGTCGAGTGCTTGCCATTTGTCAGGACCCCGATCCTAAGTCACACTGATCTAGCGTGTAACATATCATATCACTTTGCGGCCTCACGCACGGTATTCCCACGGGTGCCACCTTACCTGGCCCTGGACCGTTTGCGCCTTTCACTACTAGGAAAAGGGCTATAGATAGGATTGATACTAATGGCGCACCGAGGAACCAGTGCGCCACTACTATATACTAATGGCGCACCAGTCGGTGATGCGCCATTAGTGTGGAAGACACTAATGGCGCACCAGAGACATGGTGCGCCACTAGTATTAATTTTTTTTTCATTTTTCCATACATACTAATGGCGCATCAGGTTGAAGTGCGCCATTACTAGTTCTAACTAGTAATGGCGCACGAGGCAGATATGCGCCATTACTGTATTTTTTTTAATCCTTTTTTTTGCAAAACTACTAATGGCGCACTCTGGCCAGGTGCGCCATTAATATATATATATATATATATATATATATATATATATATATATATATATATATATATATTTTACTTTTCTGCAACACTACTAATGGCGCACCACCAACAGGTGCGCCATTAGTAACAAGGGTTACTAATGGCGCATTTGCTGCTGGTGCGCCATTAGTAACCTGGGACACAAGATATTTTGGACAGCCCCACACCTACCCACTCACTTTCCCCACTTCATTCCCTCCAGCTCCTTCTCTAAGCTTTCGGCTGCCTCCTCCTCCTCACCTCATTTCCACCATAGATTCATCAAAATTAAGTTGTGAAATTACCTTTTTTGATAGGTAAGTAAGGGGAAAGCTATCTTCATCATGTAGATCTACTTTTTTTCTCCCTAGCTCGCTCCAACAACGTGCACATGCACTTTTTGTGGCCTAGCTAGATCTATGTATGTTTGTGGTGTTGCTTGTGTTTGTGGTGTTGCATATATGTTTGTGTTTGCAGGTACCGGTATTTGAAATGCGATAGTTGCCAATATTTTGCCGGAATGTTGATTCATTTCTGTTTCGGCGAGAATTTTGGCACTATGCATTCTTTTTGGTCCTATTTTTAGGGAAGGTCATCCAAATTTTTTCTTGGTTCTAAAATATCGTTTTGCTCTACCCCGTAGGTGACCATGGTCCGCACGATGACCGAAGGCATCGTGAATAGGTTTTTGAGCTCCGCGAAGGCCGAGATGCTTCAAAAGAACGAGACGGAGATAAGATGTCCGTGTCGAAGATGCAAGCTGAAGAGCCTTATTGCGGACCCGGATTCCGGGCAGGTGCGGGACCACCTGCTCTTGCGTGGTTTCATGGATGGCTATCGGTGGCAAGGTGATGAAGATGACTATGAAGTCGTCCATGGGGGCCGGGCAAGAAATGAGGAAGGGCAACAAGACAAGTACAACCGCGGCGAGGGCGGGAGAGAAGACAAAGAATCTCCAGGACATGATCACGGCGGTGATGCTGTACACAGTCATCATGTAGAAGATGTCATACATGATGATGAGGAAGATCAAGACGAAGGGCATGATCATGAAGATGAAGATGCCGGAGCAGACGACGATGGAGGCTGGGTACAGGACCCTCATTTTCAAGAGCTGCTTCTCAAGTAGACGGATAACGCAAGAGCTGCCGCCCAAGAGAAAGCCAAGCTGGATCAACTGGACTTAGACGCGGTTACTCCATTGTATGAAGGATGCAGGCCCGAGGATACCCGCCTGAAAGTAACGCTCATGGCTCTGGAGATGAAGGTAAAACACAAAATGACCGACGCATGCTTCGACGAGAACATGTCATTCTGGCACGAATGTCTTCCCAAGGGGAACAAGTGCCCGACCGGTTTCGAGGAGGCGAAGAAAATCGTGTGTCCTCTGGATTTACCGCACGTGAAATACCATGTGTGCATGAACAATTGCATCATTTATTGGGACGATCACGCGGAGTCTACCATATGTCCGGTGTGCGGCGTCACTCGATACAAGAAGAGGAAGAAAGCTCCTCGAAAATCGGTGTGGTACTTTCCGATCACTCCTCGTCGGCAGTGGTATTTCGCGGACCCTAAGGTAGCAAAGCTCCTGCGTTGGAACGCGAATAGGGAGGAGAATAAGCGGGAAGATGACGGAAATGATCCGGAGATAAATAAAAAAGACAAGATGTTGAGTCACCCTAAGGATGCGAGCCAGTGGCAAGCGTTGAACTTCGAATACCCAGAATTTGGGAAGGATCCAAGGAACATCATGCTGGGCGCGAGCACCAATGGAGTCAATCCGTTTGGCAGCCAGAGAAGCACACATAGCTCCTGGCCTGTGTTTGTGTGGATGTACAACCTTCCCCACTGGTTGTGCATGAAGAGGAAGTACATTCACATGAGTATGCTAATTGAAGGGCCGAAATAACCAGGGAACGACATCAATCTGTATCTGGGGCTGCTGAAGGAGGAGCTAGACACGTTGTGGAAAACTCGAGCCAATACGTGGGACGCCGCAGAGAAAGAATATTTCCCTATGAGAGCCGCACTGCTCACGACGGTGCACGACTATCTCGGTTACGGATATCTCGCGGGGCAGGTAGTCCACGGATTTTCTGGATGCATAAGGTGCATGGATGACACAACGTATCGCCAGCTAGATAGAGATCCCGGGTCTTCGAAAACCGTGTTCATGGGAGATCGAAGGTGGCTTCGCGACGATGACCCATAGAGGAAACGCAAGGATCTGTTCGATGGTGAAACCGAACCCCGAAAACGCCCGTGTACGAGGAGCAGCGAGGAAATAGACGAGCTGTTGAAAAATTGGAAAGACTGCCCACTGCCGGGAAAAAAGCAAAAGGCGCCAGAGCCGGGAAAAAAGCGAAAGGCGCCAGAGCCGCTGCTGAAGGTATGGAAAATGAGGTATGTTTTCTGGGACTTACCGTACTGGAAGATCCACCGTGTGCCTCACAGCCTTGATGTCAAGCATATCACGAAGAACGTGTGCGAGAGTCTGCTTGGTATCCTGCTCAACATGCCAGAGAGGACCAAAGATGGGCCGAAAGCAAGGGCTGACTTGAAATCAATGGGCATCAGGCAGGAGCTTCACGCTAATGATGATGATGATGATGATGATGAGGCGAAGCAGGACACAGAAAGTCGCCGCAAAGGCAAAAAGGCCAAGAAGACCGGAAATGACTACCCTCCCGCGTGCTTCACTCTAAGTCAGGAGGAGATCGAGCAGTTTTTCACCTGCCTCCTAGGAGTAAAACTTCCTTACGGTTACACGGGGAAGATAAGCAGATACCTAGACCCAGCGAAGCAGAAGTTCAGCGGGATAAAGTCTCACGACTGTCATGTGCTGATGACGCAGATACTTCCAGTTGCAATCCGTGGGATCATGGACGCGCACGTCCGTGAAACGCTATTTGGCCTATGCAACTTTTTCGTCGTCCTCTCTCGGAAGTCGATTGGCGTGAGGCAACTCAGAAGGCTACAGGAAGAGATCGTGGTGATACTATGCGAGCTTGAGATGTACTTCCCGCCCGCATTCTTCGACGTTATGGTGCATCTACTGGTCCATATCGTGGAGGATATCATCCAACTCGGGCCGACGTTCCTGCACAACATGATTCCATTCGAAACGATGAATGGTGTCATCAAAGGATACGTTCGGAACATGTCACGTCCAGAGGGAAGTATAGCCAGGGGCTTTCTAACCGAAGAGTGCATCTCCTACTGCACGAATTATCTAGGCATCGAGAACCCCGTTGGTCTGTCCGTCAACAGGCACCTAGGCAGGCTCGCTGGATGGGGTCACCGTGAGGGTCGCCGCGAAATGCATGTCGACTTCGAGGGTCGACTCGCCGACTTTGAAAGAGCAAACCTAGTCGCGCTACAACACATAGACGTGGTCGATCCTTGGGTGGTAGAGCACAAAACCTTTATTGAGAAGACGTACAATGACCGACTCCAATAGAGGACGGACGGAGATATAATCAAAGAGCACAACTCATGTTTCACGCGTTGGTTCAAGCAGAAGCTTCTGTCGTACCCTTTACATGAGGATTCTTCTGCAGAAGAACAACTCATATTCGCCTTGTCACAGGGTGCCGAGCACAACCTGATGACCTATGAGGCGTACGATATCAACGGCTACACATTCTACACCGAGGACAAGGACATGAAGAGCGATGGTTATCAGAACTCCGGGGTAACGATGGAATCCTACACCGGCAACGACAAGGACAGATACTACGGAAGGATCGAGGAGATCTGGGAGCTGAGCTACGCTGGAGAGAAGGTCCCGATGTTCCGTGTTAGATGGGCCAAGAGCGTCCTAAAAGAAGACCGGTATTTCACCACCATGGTTATACCCGAATCCAAATCCAAGACCGCGGGCGCAAACATCACCGCGAAAAATGAACCATGGGTACTGGCTTCCCAAGTGGACCAATGCTTCTTCATTACCGACCCGTCAAATCCCAGTCATGTTGTCGTGAGGAGAGGCAAAAGGAAGATCATCGGAATGGATGGAGCAGCCAATGAGCAAGACTTCGACAAGTACGGCGACCCGAAGATCGAACATGACGACAACGATGAAGTAGCAGCACACACCACAAGAAGAAGCAGGACAACCCTACCTAAAGGACGTCCGTTCCACAGAAGAACTCCATTTGCGAAAAAGAAGGGCAAGAAGATTGTGAACAGTTAGCTAGCTAAGATCGATTGTATTTAAATCGTAGTCTTCATTTCTCGATTGTATTTTATGGGCACTTTTTGATATCATGAATATTTTTAAATTTCTTGGACACTTTTTGATCTCGATCTTGATCCCACTCGCACCCTCCCCCGCTAGCTCCACCGCCGCCGACGACCCACCGCAACCCTCCCCCGCTAGCTCCACCGCCGCCGACGACCCACCGCAACCCTCCCCCGCTAGCTCCACCGCCGCCGACGACCCACCGCAACCCTCCCCCACTCCACCGCCGCCGACGAGCACCCCCCGCACCCTCCCCCGCTCCACCACCGCCGACGAGCACACCCCGCACCCTCCCCCGCTCCATCGCCACCGACGAGCACCCCCCGTTTCATATTCATATTCATTTTTAAAAAAATAATAAAAAAAAAGTGTAGACTACAATTGTTGTTAAACAACAGTTATTACTGTTTTTATAAAAAAAATATTACTGTTTCATATTCATATTCATTTTATAAAAAATTATTAGATGCAACAAAAAATAAAAATAAATTACATATGGCGCACCTCTGGCTGGTGCGCCATTGCTATATGTAAAAAAAATTACTAATGGCGCACCTCTTCCTGGTGCGCCATTGCTACGTAAAAAAAAATACTAATGGCGCACCGGCCGCGGGTGCGCCATTAGTAAGATTCCCCCCTAGCTAATTCCCTCCCTCTCGCCTGATTCCCTTCGTCCCTATCAATCGCCAGATCCACTTCCCCCCGCTGCCCCGACCCACGCCGCCGCCGCCCCCGCGCCTCCTTCTCCGTCGCCGCCCCCAGTCAGCCCCTACCCTGCCCCCATCGCCGTCCGCTCCCAATCCAGCCCCTCCCTCGCCTTCACAGCACCCACCCACCCCCTCCCTCGCCTTCCCAGCCCTCGAAACCCTAGAAACCTGCGGCGCCTCTCCGCTCGAGCTCCACCATGCGAGGCGACAGGCAAGGCGGCAGGCGGAATCTGCTTCAACACCGGGCCAGCGAGCCACGGAAGCAGGGTGTGACGGTGCTCGACCCCTCCACCCCCCCTCCACCTCTTCTTCCTCGGGGAAGCAGAGCCGAACTCGCCGCTGTAGACGTGCTCGCTCGCCCCCAGTAGACGTGCTCGCCGTTGTAGACGTGCTCGTCGGGGCCTCTCCTCCGACGTCACCGGTGAGCCACCGCGCCCTGCCCTCTCACTCTCTGCTCCTCCCTCCTTGCCCTCTCCCTCTCTGCTCGATCCCCTCTCTTCTCTGTCTCCACCTTCTGTTCTTGCCTGTGAGGTGTTTGATTAAATGTCAATTCAAACGATTGATGCAGCCGCGTCCACCGGAGCACCACGACCGCGTCTGCGACCTCGTCTCTGCTCCACCGCCGTCTACGACCTCGTCTGTGACCGCGTCCGTCGACGTGAGTTCACCAAAATTCAGTAGTGTGTGCACCAAAATTCAGTGTTGTCTGCATTTTGGTTGTAATCTGGGTTAACTATGATTTTTCCCTTTTTTGGCTTTGCTATTATGAACATAAACAGTTGGTAGCAATTTCAAGTGATATATATGTGGTACACTGCCATTAATGAAATAAATGGAATCATTCCTTGACCGGAAGCTTGCCACAAGGTTTAGGCCAACCTTCACTTGCGACACTGTGAGTACAATAGTTCATGGCATGCAAAGTTGTACTGTTTCATGCTAGAAATATGGCACATTGTTATCGCACCCACATTCTGCTGTTGACATGCTCATGGTAGGTACATAATACAACATCTTACTTTGTATGTTCATCATGAAATCTTTAAAACTGTAATTTGGCAGAATTTACCTGTTCCACACCACACAAGTAGCATTCTCATGTAGAATCATGAAGCTCGTGTGCATTCTCCGGAGCATTCTCCGGAGCACCGTCTCGATCAACACCGAGAACATTAGGCATAAGGACCGAGGGAATTTGCGCAACATCCTCTTCACGAAGCTGCACGAACGATACAAGTTCCCCGCCAAATTTGAAAACACACGCCTCTCAGGGAATAAAGTGAACAGTGCCGCCCTCACGAAGATGAGCACGACCCTGTCTACTTGGAGAAGCGCGGTGAAGAGAATGATTGATAAAGGTGATAGTTATGAGAAGATCAAGGCGAAATATCCTTTGATGAGCGAAGATGACTACAAGGAGTTCAAGATAAAGTGCGAGAGCAGTGCAACCTCCGAATCAAGTCAGTGGGGGAAAGAAATGCGGGAGTTGAACTTAGGGGAAGACAAACTCGGTCCCGGCGGTTACAGAGTGGTGGAGCCTATATGGGACAAGGAGGACGCGGAGCGTGCCGAGCAAGGCCTACCGCCCCGCTTCGAGCAATACAGCGGTAACAAGCGGACCAGGAACTATGTCAGGGCCCTGTACAAGGAGGACCCGATAACAAAGGAGCTTACCACGAATCCGAAGACCAGGGCGCTTGAGCTTGTTCTGGTAAGGAATACACCCCCGCGTAATTAGCTCCATATGGTTGCACTCTAATTAATCCCCAATATTTCTAAATGGTTCACGTTCCTTTCGTAGGACACTGAAAGCAGTAGCGCGGGGTCGTCTCAGAGCTCCCCTTTCGACACCCCTTTAAATAGGGCGTTGAACGTAATGAAAAACAAGGATAAGCTCACTAAGCCGACGTCAGCTGGTCGTGTGGACGGCAAAGGCTTGTCCGCAAAATGGGGGTCATACTATACCGCTGGTGTGCGGAAGGAGAAAAACACCATCTCGGAACGCCAGACGCGCGAGGTTGAAGAACTCAAGGCACAAATGGCGCGGATTACGGAGCTTTTCCAAGAGCAAGTGGAACAACAACTGGGAACGAAGCTCAACGCCATGGTGCCTACGTTGATTCATGGGTTGACGACGTGGATTGCGGGCGGCCAACAGGGACCTCCCCCGGTTCCCAGCTTCACGGCCAGCAACTCGCACAGCGCGCAGGCGGCGCCATTGGTGTCTCTGGAGGCGCCATTGGTGTCTCCGGTGGCGGCGCCATTGGTGTCTCTGGCGGAGGCGGTATTCGTGTCTCCGGCGCCGGCACGGGCATTGGAGCTTAATGCACCCGGGTGTACGTCGGCCGGCACCTCGCCAGCAAGCGTCCCCTCCGTCAGTTGCACGCCCGCCGTTGGCGGTGCCTCGACATTAGCCGAGCTCGACGGCATCACGGTAACTAAGCCTCTCGGCCGATGACTTCATCTCCTTGCCTTTGACTGGGCATCCCTAGTGCCCTGTACATGTTTTCGCAGGGCACCGCCGACGTTCCTTGCACTGTTCTACACTTCATGGGCGCCGAGTTGGTCGATGTCGCCAAGGGCAGAATCGTTCAACCGGGCAACCCCATGTTCCACGGTAATCCGATGCCACCCACAATGTATAGGGTTGAAGTGGTTCGGGTGCTGCCAGGCTGCGACGAGCTGTTACCTCTGATTCGACCCGCTGGAGCCGATGAAGAAGATGAGATGACCCTCAGCACCTGCGTAAATTGGCCCCTGCTTTGGCCAAGGAGCCAGATTTGTTTGGGGGCGGGGGACACCACCCCACAGACAAGACCGCCAGTCGTGCCGGCGCCAAGCCATGGCAAGAACGCCGCAACGCTACCGGACCTGCCGGACATCCCTATGGCACAGGATCTGGACAACCCTATGGCACAGGATCCGGACGGCGACGACAATGAAAATGGTACATTTACCAAAGTTGATAAGTACTTTGCCGAACATGGGTACACTGACGAGTTCTGCGGGCCTCGTTCTCAAGAACCCAACCAAGACGACCGTGATCTAGCTGGTACGACGGAGAAATCCAATTGCAACAGGCGTCGTCTGGCGTTCAGTTCTCAGGACATGCCTCCAGCTCCCGCCTTCACCGAGCCTCAGATAGCTGAGGTGCGAAACATTATCAGCCCCAACACGCTCAAGAAGGCGGTCTGCGAGCAGAACTCGGTCCCATTACAGGAGATCAAGAAGAAGGGACAAAAGCGAAAGGCTAACAAGGGCGCCGGTGCGAGCCAGCCGGCACAGAGTTCGATCCGTGCTCAGGACGGGCCACCTTCACCTAAGGATATCTCGAGGAGGGTGCATGTGGCGGGTAGGGCGATGCTACCGCCAAATATGCTGAATGCTGCAACCGGTGCTATGCGGAGTCTGCACGATAGTGTTCTTTCTTTGGAGAAGCGGCATCTCAGAGAGAATGATGTGTCATACCCGGTTTTCGTGGCCAACGTGCCAGAGGGCAAGGGCTTTGTGGATGGCGACATCGGGGGTACGATCGTCCTGCAGTTTGATGACATCTTTGCTATGTTTAACCTTCATCCGCTGCACTACACCTTCGTTCGGCTATTTTCGCTGAGTATGGAGATGCGGATCATTAGAGACAAGACCCCGGACATCGTGATAGTCGACCCCTTCTACATGCGTGCAAAGCACTTGAGCAGCGCTGGGGACCGCCAAGTTGCGAGTTCACACCTCGAAGGCGTCATTCTGGCAGACCCAGATAAGGATAACTTCCGTGTGGCTTACTTTCCGGAGTAAGTCATCCCTTAACCGCCTCGTAACATATGATTTCTTAGATTTGGATCGTTCTTTTTTTTCTAACATTCCGTGTTCTATGCAGTGACACACATTGAACACTCATCTTCTTAAGCCCGAAATATTCCATGGCCACGTATTTCGAACCGAACCGTAACTCCAAGATAGACTACACAAATGTCAAGAAAGTTCTTGATGATGTTCTCCCCGGCTACGCCAAATCTGGAGGCACCTTCACCAGGGAAGTTCGTAAGTACGGCAAGCACACCTTCTCACACAATACGAATTTCTGCTGCGTCAAGCAGCCGCCTGGCGGTCAGAAGGATGCCTACTACGCCCTCCATCACATGCGGGCGATTGTAAGGGACCATCATCAACTTCTTCTACCAGATAGTCTCAAAGATTGGGCCGCGAGGTTGTCGGCAACCCAGGACACGGACCTCAGATAAGAATGCTTTCGCATCCAGTCGGAGTTTGCGGACATCATCCATCAAGATGTCCTTCATACCTCGGGGCAGTTCTACCTCAGATTCAACCGTCCAACAATGAGATAGATGGAACGCTACAAATGCAGGGTGACAACGACCGCGATTTCATGACCATCACGATAGACGACGGCTTCATCCACGCTCCTGTCCGATGAGTCGAGTCGAAAGTAGTGATGTGTAGTTCTGAAACATTGATTGGCTCATGTTGTAATTAAACTTTAATGAATTCGTATGTCTCTTTGGTTTGGACAGTCATTCAACTTAGATGTAATCGATGCTATTTATTAGTAGGATCATGAACCGTGCTATTAATGTCTTGCTTTTCTCTTCCGATCCTTTTGTTGCATACTTACATATTTGCTTATGTATTATCTGTTGTCTGTTGTTTGCCTTGTGCATAGAGATGTCATCGTATGTCGTGTACAAGGGTAAGGTTCCCGGAGTCTACAACGATTGGGAGGAGTGTCGGAGACAGGTTCACCATTTCAGCGGTAACAGTTACAAAGGGTACACCACTAGGGCGGAGGCCGAATCTAGATACGCCCGCTATCTAGCGGGAGAGAGGAGGGAGCGTTGGAGGAACCAGATGAAGACTAGTTTGATCACGATGATGCTCATCGTGATGACCGCAGCTCTCTTTTATGTGATGGTAGTTTAGATGATCGATATCGACTTGTAATGTGAAGACAAACTCGATACTCGCGGTCTTGAGACTTGTAATGTTTTATCTTTATTCGGTCTTTTGAATTCGGAGACTAATATGATGAATTGTACTCAGAGACTAATCTTCTCTTGTATTCGATAAATCTGCTGTTGATGTGTGCTGCTGTCTATATTCTGTCCAATAATATATTTTGTAACATGTGCAAAAATCAGAAAAGGAAAAAAAAATATTCATACTAATGGCGCATCAAGGCAGAGTGCGCCATTAGTATACCAAAGGATACTAATGGCGCATCAAGGCAGAGTGCGCCATTAGTATGACAAAGCACATGGTTACATATGGCCCCCCGGGAGGCATACTAATGGCGCATGGTGTTACATACTAATGGCGCACTGCCTGGTGCGTCATTAGTATACCAGATACTAATGGCGCACCAGTGGTGCGCCAATAGTAAAAAATTCTAGTGGCGTGCTACTAATGGCGCACCAGTGGTGCGCCATTAGTAAAAAATTCTAGTGGCGTGCTACTAATGGCGCACCGGTAGTGCGCCATTAGTAGGCAAAACCGGTGCGCCATTAGTAGGCCTTTTCCTAGTAGTGATTTGGCTCACGTATATGATAGTGCCGCTAGCATCCATATGACAAACAACCCGGGCTGACATGGCTAGTCGTGAACCCAAAGTGGTACTAACTTACAGGGACAGGCATACATGACCCAACAACGAACGTGTTGGTCATCAGCGAGTGAATCCGGGCGGTAGCAACTAGGCTAGCAGGACTCCGGTAAACCGGGCTGTAGCAGGCTAACAGGACTCCGGTAGACACCGCGTGACATTTCCCCGAAGGGACAGACACAGGATCGAAGAAGGACACATGCCGGCCAGCCTAAGTGTTCCGGAGCAGTAGCAAGCTACCATGGCTCAGTGGAAGCACTAGGAGACATTTCCCGGTAAGAGAGGCTACCAAGGATAAACAACTAGGTTGTCAGATCCCACGCATACCAAGCATTTTAATAACATACACACAATATGCTCGATATGTGGAAATACAACATGGCATCACAACATGACTCTACGACTCAAGTATTTTATTCAATAGACTCCGAGGAGCGAGATATTACAATCATGGGTCTCATGACCCAACAATCAGAGCAAACAAGTCAAAGCACACGCGGAAGCTTAACATGTCTGAGTACATACATCTACAAATGAAAAAGGCTGAGAAGCCTGACTATCTACCAGATCCTGCCGAGGGCACAAGATCGTAGCTGAGGTAACAAGCTAAACGTCGAAGTCCACGCGGTACTACTAGCGAGACTGAAGTCTCTCTGCAAAAAACATAAATTAAGCAACGTGAGTACAAATGTACCCAGCAAGACTTACATCAGATCTAACTACATATGCATCATTATCAACAAGGGGATGGTGGGGTTTAACTACAGCAAGCCAGCTTTGACTCAGTGGCTAACCTGAACTACGACTGCAAGTAACTCTTTTGAGGTGGCGCACACGAGTCCACATATTCACCATATCAATACGCCACCGTGGATCCGCTCCCATCTCCCTATGAGAACGCCATCCATAGCACTCACACTTATCTTCCACATTTTAGAGTATCCACTTTCACTTGTCTATGAACTGTACAGGTAACCCAGAAGTCCTTTACCGCGGACACGGCTATTCGAATCGATCATATTAACCCTGCAAGGGTGTGCTTATTCACACACGCTCTCACCACTTACCGCCGTTTACACGACATGTACTCGGCAACCTTCAAGCGGAAGCCCTGCGAGGGTGTCGGCCATGACCTGACTAACCACAGAAGTCCCTCTTCCAGGTTTATCGCCTATTCGGGATCCATCCGCAAGGAGATCCGACCGGGCTGTCGCTCACGGCCCCAAACGATCTGTGTAGGGCTCCCAAGCACACCTCGACGGGTGGATCTACGCTTGGTACACCGTGCCACGGTGCCTAGTCTGTCCCAAACCCACCTATAGCGGGTGCCACTTGGTAGACTACTAACACTACCTACAAACACCAGAAACTAGTTGCAACTCCTGGACAGAGATCAAGTTGATTAATAAGTCAAGAGAGTCAATTAAGGATCCCAATGTGTGGTAGTAGCTGTTCATGGATCACAAACACAGAACTCAATTCCTGAGGACGGCTGCAATGAGACAACCCACCATGTACTCCTACATGGCCTCTCACCGCTACCTTTACCAAATCGTGTTCACACACTTAGCTCTCAACAGTAGGACATGTTCATACACCTCCGATTCATCCCCGATGAATCAGACCTGACACAACTCTAAGCAATAGTAGGCATGACAACAAGCATGAATGAGTAGGCACATCAGGGCTCAAACAACTCCTACTCATGCTAGTGGGTTTCATCTATTTACTGTGGCAATGACAGGTCATGTAGAGGATAAAGGGGTTCAACTACCGCAACAAATAACAGTTGTATCATTGTTGTCATGATGCAGTAAAAGAGAGCAGGATCGAGAGAGTGGGATTGTATCGGAATGAACAAGGGGGTTTGCTTGCCTGGCACTTCTGAAGATAGTATAGCTCTTCATCGGTGTCATCGATCACATCGTCGGTACACGTCTACTAAGAGGGGACAAGCACCGACAAACAAAGAAGAAACACAATCAATGCAATGCAACAATATGATGCATGAATGTGACATGGCAATATGCTGTGGTTTGTGCTAATGCAACTAAAACCAGATTAAATGAAGTTGGTTTGAACCCTAGGTTCAAATTCAGACTCCATATGTGAAGGTTTAAATGTCATTTATATGATTTGGCCTAAACAGCAGATATAAGTTGTTCTAACATGCAAGAAACGAGTACAGATGGATAGATTGGATTTCTCTGGTCATTTTTCATATATAACTTATTTGATTTGGACCTACGGTTGAATTTCTATGAATTTTGGAAGTTTAAGCTATTTTCTGGAATTTCCTGGGTTATTTTTATTCCAGAAATGATTAACTGCATCAGCATGACAGCAGCATGACGTCAGCAGGTCAACCGGGGTTGTTCCAGGTCAAACATGACGTGTGGGGTCCACACGTCAGTGACACAAGGGTTGGACCCGGTCAAACCCGATGCTGACTGGGTTTGACCCTGCTGTAGGGCCCACTGTCAGTGGCTATTAGGGTTGCTTAGGTGGTGGGGTTAGCGTCTAATGACGTCCACATCATTAGTCACCGGAGTTTCGCCGGTGATGACCATTTCGCGCGGCGGCGATCGTCGGGATTTCGCTACAGGCCATGGTTTGGGGCGTTGTTGGGTTCTATGGAGAGCCAGGGCTGAGCCGTGTCTTTGGGTGGTGGAGCTGGACCAGATGGTCGCCGGAATCAACGCCGGCGACGAGGTTTGCGGTGGTCGTGGTTTGGCCGTGCTCGAGTTCCTCACTAGGGTGTTCGGGAGGAGGAGCTATTGGTGGCTACGGGTGCGCGAAGACACGCTAAGCACGGTGGTGCGCTCGGTTGCGGCTCTAAGTGATGGTGGCCATGGCAGTGAGGAGCTCAGGCGGCAGCGCGATTTGGTCGGCAAGGGGGCGACGGCTACAGGTCGTAACGAGCTCGGGGAAGAGGGGTTTTCGACGCGGGAACTCACAGTGGTTGCAGATGGCGTCGACGCGGGCTCGGAGAAGGCCGGACGGCGACGTACGGGCGGCGGCTATCTCGGGCGGCCGGAGGTGAAGACGACGGTGATGGCGGCTCCACAGGGCTCCCAGCGTCTCTTGGCGCGGTGAGGGGGTCGAGGCTTCGGGGCGTCTTCGTGGCATCGCTAGAAGGGGCCGGGGAAGCAGGAGGTGGAAGCAGGAGGTGGAGCTCGGGCACGCGCGCATCGGCACGCCTCTGCCTACTGGCAGAAGTTGAAAACGGTGGGGCTTCTGGTGGGCTGGGCCAGTTGGCTAGGCTGCCAAGTGGGCTGCACAGTGCTGGGCCGGCTGGAGACGCCAGGTAAGTTTCTCCTTTCCTCTATTTTGTTTCTGTCTTCTATTTCTGACATTTTTTTTAATTTGGTTTTGAACCAAACTAATTTTGTTGCTTCTGATAAATTTTTCAGGGACTAAAAGGATTATTCCAAAGCCCCTCAACAAAAATCAGAATAATTGGAGCAATAAAGTATTTAAAGTATTTATTTGCTCAAATTCAAAGTACAATATGTGTTAATTCGGCAATCCAAAATGTCATGCAAAAATGTGCATCACCTCTGGTTGTTGTTTCCAGCATTTTCCAAAATGATGAAAAAATTTGAAGGCCATTTGGGTTCACTGAAAAATATTTTAGTTGAACCTGGTGGATTCCTTTTTATGCTAGGGTTTGAACATCCCCCATTTCAAGTTCATTTGAAAGTTAAACATGATGCACACATGAAGGGCTAGCCTACTGCAAACCAGAACTAGGGATGTGACACCATTGTTGGTTTCACCAACAATACGCAACCTCAAGCTGACGAAGATGCTAGTCGATGGCGGGGCCGGTCTGAACTTGATCTCGCCTGCCGTGATCGAGAAACTGCAGATTCCTGATGGAGACCTCGAAGATACGGGCATGTTTCAGGGGGTCAACCCGGGAAGAAGCCAACCCAAGGGAAAGGTCACGTTGCCCGTGACTTTTGGAAGTGACCTGAACATCAGGACAGAGAGGATCGTGTTCGATGTTGCCAATATCCCCTTGCCTTACAACAGGATCCTTGGCCGCCCAGCGCTGACCAAGTTCATGGCGGCGTCACACTACGCCTACAACACACTGAAGATGCCAGGACCTATGACAATCGTCACCATCCCCTCCGACAAGAAAGATGCGCTGGTTTGCGCTGACCAACTATACCAGCAAGCAGTTGCAGCAGCTGCCGCCGGGACCCCGGGAGGGAAGAAGGAGAAGAAGACCGGTGAGACCTCGGACACCTACTCCGGCAAGCGCACCTCTTCAGGGTGTAGCGCTGCCGTCGAGGACGTGCCAGAGAGCTCCACCGGCGGAAATGAGAAGCCCAGGGCCGTACCGCCGGGAACCAAGAAGGTCTCTGTCAATGAGGATGGCACGGGAGGAGCTTTTACCATAAGCTCCAACCTTGACGACAAATAGGAAGATGCTCTCGTCACCTTCTTGCGGGCGAATGTCGATGTGTTTGCATGGCAAGCTTCCGACATCCCCGGTGTTCCCAGGGAGGTGATTGAGCACCACCTTGCTGTCTGCCCTCATGCGTGGCCCGTCAAGCAGAAGGTCAGAAAGCAAGCTTTGGAACGACAAGAGTTCATCACAGAAGAGATCCGGAAACTAGAAGCAGCGGGTTTGGTAAGAGGAGTGCTCCATCCAACGTGGTTGGCCAATCTGGTCGTGGTGCGCAAGGCAAATGGGAAGTGGAGACTGTGTACTGATTACATAGATATCAATAAGGCTTGCCCTAATGACCCCTTCCCGTTCCCGCACATCGACCATATTGTTGACTCCACGGCTGGGTGTGATCTGCTGTCATTCCTCGACGCCTACTCCGGCTACCACCAGCTCTTCATGACAAGAGAAGACGAAGAGAAAACAGCATTCATCACCCCATGTGGTACGTATTGTTTCATGCGGATGCCTTTCGGGTTGAAGAGTGCTGGTTCGACGTTTGCAAGGGCGGTCCAGATTGGTTTTGAACCCCAGCTCCATAGAAATATGGAAGCTTATATGGATGACATAGTGGTCAAAACCAAGGACAGGGCAACCCTCATACCAGATTTGCAGGAAACATTTGCAAACTTGCGCAAGATCAATCTCAAGCTGAACCCTGAGAAATGCGTCTTTGGCGTCCCGTCAAGCAAGCTTCTCGGGTTCTTGGTGTCACAATGTGGGATAGAGGCCAATCGGGACAAAATCAAAGCTATAGAGCAGATTGAAGCACCCAAGCGAATCAAAGATGTGTGTCGGCTTGCTGGTTGCGTTGCCGCCATGGGCAGGTTCATTTCCAAGTCTGCCGAGCGCGCCCTTCCCTTTTTCAAGATCCTAAAAAGGCGGGCCCGATGGAGTGGACGCCAGAAGCAGAAGCAACATTGCAAGGTTTGAAGAAGTACCTCTCCTCCGCGCCAATACTAGTTGCACCTAGGCCGCAGGAGGCGTTGCTGCTATACCTGGCGGCAACGGACCAGGTGGTCAGCACCGCACTGGTGGCGCAGAGAGAGGTTGACGACGAGGTTACGGCAGCGGCAGAGCCCGACACCACCAATGCAGAGACGACACAGCCAGTTGACGTGCCGCCGAAGAAGAAAATGATGCAGCACCTGGTCTACTTTGTTAGTTCCCTCCTGCAGGGGGCTAGATAAAGGTACTCCGGCGTGCAGAAACTGCTCCTCGCCCTTCTTATGGCCTCGAGGAAGCTGCGTCACTACTTCTAGGCACACGAGATTACTGTTGTCACTCGCTTCCCTCTGCAGCAGATATTGCACAATCCGGATGCAATGGGAAGAATTGTGGAATGGGCACTGGAGCTATCCAGCTTTGGCCTCAAGTTTGAAAGTACCTCGACGATTCAGAGCCGAGTCCTAGCGGAGTTCATGCAGAATGGACCGCAACGCTTGACGAAGAAGCCCAAGAGACTGCTCTCCCCAGCAAGGAAGCAAGTTGTGATTGGATCATGTACTTTGATGGAGCTTTCTCCTTACAAGGCGTCGGGGCTGGCGTACTGCTTGTCGCACCCACCGGAGAGCACCTCAAGTACGTGATCCAGATGCACTTCCCCAGGGAGGCGTCAAACAATAATACTGCAGAGTACGAAGGGCTACTTACCGGTCTTAGGATCACGGCGGACCTCGGAATCAAGAAACTCATTGTCAGGGGGGACTCGCAGCTTGTCGTCAAGCAAGTCAACAAGGATTACCAAAGCCCGTTGATGAAGGCCTACGTCGATGAAGTGAGAAAGTTGGAAGAGCGTTTCGATGGCATACAGGCTGAACATGTTCCGCGAGCGGAGAATGATATCGCTGATTACCTGTCAAAACACGCTGCCCTTAGGCTACCTGTGGAACTAGGTATCTTTGTGCTTCAGCTAACTCAGCCATCCGTTGATCCATCGACAGAGCAGAATAAGAGGAGGAAATCAGGGTCTGGCAAGTACTTTCCCGCCGAGCGCCCCGGAGCCGCTGGCAAGGATGTTGTCGAGGACACTGAGCCCGCCATGGGACGCCTGGCTCCGGCGGAGCGTCAAGCTCTTGCCGTCGAGACAGCCGCTCCTATGGTGGAGGAAATGCCTTTTGCCCTCGCCGTCGAGCCCCAGGCTCCAGCATGGGTACAGCATACCGTCCGATTCCTCCAAACAGGGGAGCTTCCTGACGAGTAGGAAGAAGCGGAGAAAGTAGCCCGTCGCTCTGCCATGTACCAGTTCGTCGATGACGTCCTATACAGAAAGAGGCCGAACGGTGTGAAATTGAAGTGTATCCCTCGAGAGGAAGGACTGGAGCTGTTGGCGGAGATACACGGAGGCGTATGTGGATCCCACATTGGGTCAAGGGCCCTTGCCGGCAAGGCATTCCAGCAAGGCTTCTTCTGGCCCACCGCCCTCCAGGATGCGACGACACTAGTCACCAGGTGTGAAGCGTGTCAGTTCCATTCAAAGAAGCTTCATTAGCCAGCTCAAGCCCTTCAAACCATTCCTCTCTCCTGGCCCTTCTCGGTCTGGGGGCTCGACATACTGGGCCCCTTTCCCCGTGCTGTCGGGGGCTTTGAATACTTGTACGTTGCAATTGACAAGTTCATAAAGTGGCCAGAGGTGGAGGCAGTGAGGAAGGTCACAGCTCAGTCGCCCGTCAAGTTCTTCAAGGAACTAGTGTGCCATTTTGGTGTACCCAACAGGGTTATCACCGACAACGGCACACAGTTCACAAGCCACAGCTTCATGCAATATACCCGAGACCTTGGCAGCAAAGTCTGTTTCGCTTTTGTTGCTCACCCGCGAAGCAATGGCAAGCTGAGAGGGCAAATGCTGAAGTACTGTGAGGCTTAAGGACTAAGACCTTTGACAGGCTGCACAAGAGTGGAAGGCACTGGATTGATGAGTTGCTGGCGGTTCTTTGGTCGATCAGGACGACGCCAAATCGAGCCACCGGCCAGACACCTTTTGCCCTGGTATACAGGGCAGAAGCAGTTCTCCCCACTGAACTCATATACGGGTCACCTCGAGTGCTCGCTTATGACGAGCTTGAGCAAGAGCAACTGCGGCAAGATGGCACAGTGCTCCTTGAGGAAGATCGTCTTCGGGGCGGCTGTGAGAGCAGCACGCTACCAGCAAGCCTTGCGCCGCAACCATAGCCGCAAGGTTCATGCCCGAAGCCTTGAGGAAGGCGACCTTGTCCTTCGGCGCATTCAATCGGCCAAGAATTCCAACAAGTTGACGCCAAAGTGGGAAGGCCCTTATCGGGTAATACGAGTCACCAGGCCCGGCGCAATCCGCCTCGAGACCGAAGATGTTGTTCAAGTGAGTAACTCCTGGAACATCGAGCATCTTCGCAAGTTTTACCCGTGAGGCGCGGCTTGCCGGGCCCCCCGGCAAGCCACCTTTTGTATGAGCATTGCCGATAATGCATGTAACCCTTTGTACAAAGCCAGGCTCAGACCCTGAGCATAAATAAATGAAGCACTGGCGCCCTAAGTTATACCTTTAATGCTAGGTCAAGTCTCGTCCATGGTTAGGGTTGATAGTGCTTAGCGGCGACTAACACCTAGCTTAGAGCTCGAGTGTGCATCTCTTTGCTGTTCTTTTGTCTTCTTTGGTTCACAGGACTCACAAATATCCTTGCTGGATCACCTGAGGACGAAAAAGAAAAGAGGGACAGACCGGCGTCTAGACCCCGGCAAGCCAGTATTTCCGGGGGCTGCAAGTACAAAGATTCACGCACGGCAAACCAGAGCTGCCGGGGCTACAGCTTCAGATAAGTTCTTCATCCCTTATCATGCATTCCCTTATGGACTGAGGTATGTGAAACCTCGTTTTTTCCCAAAGCTACCGTGCTCCCCTAAAAACTCTAGGCCCTAGGGCTCGTTCCTGGGGCCAGGGTTGGTCGTAGTCGCGGCAGCAAAAGGATGAAACGAGGAGCCCGAACCCACCTCAGCCCTGCCTTCGCCAAAAGCACGAGGAAGGTCGATCGAAGCGGGAAGATGGCGGAGCCTGTTGCCGGGCAAAGAAATGTTTATCTTGGGATATCAAGGATTTACTCCTTATCGTGGGTTCTACCCGCAAACAAATGGCTCGGCAAGCATCCCTTTCTCATTAAAAATATTCCACTCAGGTACAGTCCATGGGGAATGAAAAACATGAATGGTGGGATTACAAGTTTTAAATTCAGCTAAGGCCTAAAGGCTTACAAACTAAAAAGAGATAAGGTGCCCGTAACCCCTTTCTTGTCCCTCTCCTCAGGAGGCGGGTCAAGGAGGCGAAAACGACAAAAGAGGCGCCTGGGCGAGCTACGGGTGGCAGGAGGCACAAAGATAACATCTCAGTGACCGTCCGAAGGCTGGATGGTGATGGCGGCACCGGAAGCAGAGCTAGAAGACAAGGCGGCAGGATGTCAGCATGCATCGAAGGCGTCGGAGCCCATGTACTCCGATTTGACGGCCTTGCCACCCGCCCTCTTCCTCTTCCGCAGCCTCCCAAGGCCAGCCGCCCAAGGAGACGACCCCGAGAAGTTCAGGAAGCCAGCGACACGGATGATGGGATCGCCGATGCCGCACGGAGCGGCGCCCGACGCCTAGTCGGACCCATCATCCTGCCGCCTGCTACCCTCGTCGTTGCTGCTGTTGTCCTCCTTGTCACTCCCGCCCGAGGAGGAGTCTTCGCTATTAGAAGAGCTCTCCATGCAGCACCTTGCCCGAGTCCCGAAGCACCCGAAGACCTTGACGGAGAGGAGGCCGTCCTCCATCAGCTTGAAATGGAGGCTGAGCCCCGCCGTCAAGCGGTGGATATGAGCGAACATCTTCCACCCTCGGCCAAGATACATCACGTGAGGGGCTGGAAAGTCAACGCGAGCTTGCGTACCACTGATACAACAGCCCCTCATGTGCAACCGCAATGACTCCGGCGGATCCAGCTCCATCTCGCTCGCGAATGGAGTCGGGAGACGAAGACGACGGCGAGGCGGCCAGCGCAGTCTGACGAAGAACTCGCAAGGGTCATCCCCAACATGGCCCTCCATGGGGGGAGGGACTACTGGCGAAGGCAAGACCGGCGCGCCTCCCCGTTCTCCTCTTCCCTGAGCGCCTCGGCTTCGCCCACGACCTCGCCCGCGGCCTCGCCCCTCCCCCTTCCCCTCGCGGCCGGCTCTGCCACTGCGGGTAAAGGAGAAGGGAGGATGCGTTGTCGAGCGGCGACCCTCGCCGCCAACGTTGAAGAGCCAGGATTCCCTCTCTCCATGGCGGATGGAGGGAAGGGGGGAGCTGAAGCTGAAGGAAAGAGAAGATGGAAGAGTGCGGGATGCCATTTCCTTCCCCCCGCTCTTTATAAAGACGCGGAAGGCGCAGGGAACTGGGACCAACCCGCTGCCCCGGCCCGCGACAGCCCGGTTCCCCGCCTCCACCGTTCGCCGCCCTGAGCGCGTGATAACCACGTGGCAGGCATGCAGGACCAAGGCGACGGGTGAGGCGACCTCTCCCCACCCCGTGATCGTGGGGAGTGGGCGCCTTGAAGACCACGCCCCGGCCCCATTCAGTAAATGGGCCGAGCCTCCACGCCTCCCTCCGTTTATGGGGAAGGCGCGAACCGCCCCCTTTTACTACGACGTGGTGCATGCACGCAGACCTCAGCCCCACGCATGACGCCCACGTCACGCACGCCTCCCCACGCCGAGCCACGCGTGTGAGGCATGGGAAGCGCAGCACGCGAAGAAACTTACCGCGGTAAAAACTACCCCACCTGCCCGTGCACCGTTTATGGGCCTAGCCCAACAACGCGATTGCGCTTACGTGTGGCCCAGGCCTGGGGGCTCCTGTCGATGTACAAAAAGAGGGGTACACTTTTTGTACCCCTATAACTGTGCACGGGCAGTCTGAGCCACGGACACCACCGCACTGAGCAAGGCAAGGGAGGTGAGCCAAGGTAAGGCCGGAGCTTGAAAGGAGTAGAACGACGCCAATACCAAGACCACAAAGAGCAAAGGGGATGAAGCGGACTCCCCCGGCAAGATCCTTGCCGGGGGCGGTTTTAGCAAACCCGGCAAGACCCTTGTCGTGGCAGCTCGACCCACACCTATGGAGCGAATCACCCTTGAGTCCACTGCCCCAATGGGGCAAGGATTCGGGAGACATCCCCGTGGTGGCATGCAGATCTTTCTGAAGACATTCAAGATCAAATACACACTATAGAAGATGGCGACCCTTGGTGGGATCCCAGCCAAGGAGGAGCACAAGGCCCCCGGCGAGATCCTTGCCGGGGATGACGGCAGGCGCCACAGAAAGACCCTTGCCGGGGCCCCGGCAAGACCCTTGCCGGGGCTACGGCGAGGCGCTTGCCAAGGACACCCGTAGGGCCACCATCAGGCCCACGTCAATCCAAACCTCTACCACCGTTCGCATGCAGTTGTCGACCCAACCAGTTGGGCAGGCACCTACGTGGCGGCGAGAGGATCTTCGTGGAGACCCAGCGCTGCGCCACCTCAGCTGCCTGCCTACCTACATGGCACCACGGGCACCGCTGGCTAGGGCGCGTGTCAACACGAAAGGGAGCGGCGATGGACGAGACTGGGCTCTCCCCCGTCCCCGATAAAGCAAGGACACCTAAGCGAGACGCATTAAATGTGCCTTGTCATGTAATGCGAGGGTTAAACTCACATCACTGTACCCTTTCCACCTCCTGTGTGCCACTGTGGTAACCCCTTTCCTTATAAAAGGAGGCCCGAGGCGACCAGGGGGGATTCGGCTTTTTGGAGCTCCTCACGCCCCATTGCTAACCCGAGAACACAGATAAACAAACCACCAAAGTAGGAGTAGGGTTTGAAGCATCCTCGCGGCCTGAACCTGGATAAAGAACCCGTGGGCTATCTGTTCGATCCGCCCTTCTCACAACCCCGCGCCCCGCAACCGTAGTAGGTATTCTCGTGATCCCATAGGTGTCGTCCTCGCACCGACAGGAGGGCTCGGCGGGCCACCCAGCTGGGTAATATGCCGGAGAACGGCTCATCGGAAGCCATCAGAAGAGTGGAGAAAATGGTGAAAGAGGATATGGGGGAGTGGCGGAGGGGTACTATTCTTGCCCGCTGTCTGTCTGGCCTCGTGTAAATAGAGGGCGGACGGTAGGAGCTTGGCTGGCGTCTGGCCTCATTTAAACTGAGGGAGGACGGGAGGAGCTCGGCCGGTGTTGCGTTTAATTCCGGCCCGCTCATGAACGGACGTGTGGCCGGAGTAGGATTCTCGGTTTGCATGCGGGTTTAACGGGGGGGTTTAATGGAGGCGACGGGCGTGCAGCGGGCGGTGCAGTACTATTTGATTTGACAGTAGTAATGAGTCGTCAAATCACAAAGGCCCTCGCCTCTCGTGAAACCGACCGAGCTAGACTGCCCCGCCCTCAAGCCTTTAAAAAGATGTATACTTTTGTACAACATTAGTATCGATGGATTGCACCATGGAGCAAAACTTGAAATTAAAAAAAAGGTGGTACATATAGAGAGCGCTCGTCGCCAAATTATGCATATGGTACTATTAAAAAGGCTAGTCTCACTAATGTTGTCCAACACAACTCACCCCTCAAATAAAACTAGGCATCCTGGAATTCTTTGACAAAACTAAGCACCCTAAAATTCTTTGACAACTAAACTGCTGGCTATATGATGTTGGCCATATATATTGTACGTATATAATGTGAAGAAACGAGTGGTAGTACTATACCGACTAAAAGATGAAATGTAAGAAGTACTAGTATGTATGTACTAAAGAGTTAAAGTAACAAGAAGAAACATAACATAGTTCTACTGGGGGCTCAGCACAACACATCCCTCAAATTAAATTAAGCACACCTGAAATTAAACTTTGCAACTATTCCGGAGACACTGCATTAGAACCACCATGAGCAACGACACTACCACCTTACTCGGAGTCCTCGTCCTCGTCCTCGACTTCGTCCTTGTCCCTCTTCCTCTTGGCCGATACTTCTTTGCTTGAACCGCACACCTGGCTCTTGCTCTTCATCCAACCCTTGTAGATATTGAAACAAAGGTAGCCATCCATTGCAGCATAGTGGATGTGGTCTATATCTAGTACATTCCGCGGCCATGCATAACGATGAAACGTGTATGGAGGTTTCTCCAGTTTACCGTACAAAGGATGAACCATGGCTCCTGCCAGAGTCAGCATTGAAGGCTGACGAGAGGACACCAGCCGATTCTTCTGGGGTCGAAGGTGTTGCCTACAACGAGGCCTATCCGACCCAGGACTTCTTTGTCGTTACCAAAGTCTACAGTAACGAATTTAACTAGGTTGCTCTCGAGGAAGTCCTTAAAATCCAGGCATTCAACGTCGGCATGGCATATGTGGTAGACCAAGCATAAGTCATGCACGCAAACCTGGATCATGGCGGGCTTCTTCCTCTCTTCGTCCTTTAGATCCTTCTCTCGTCCCAGGACTGTGGTGTACTCAACATCTAGCCCAGCGACCCGCTCATCATCTGAGTCTTCGAACATGCGTCTGAAGCGAGAAAGGCATCCTTTCACCGTCGCGGAAGAACGGGTGTAGATGACGTCAAACTCATCGCCGGTGATTGTTCTAACCTTGTACTCACCGCCGATCGTGGAGATTTGGGACGCCATGGATTTGGGAGGAGGGTTAGGATTAGTGGAACTGCCGTAATGTGAATGGATGGGACGACTAGGAGTGAACCACCGTAGTATTGAAGGACGTGCGGGGACGAGTAGGAGCGAACTGCCAGCGTGCGAACGGCAGGGTAGTGGCTTCCCATTGTCCCATGATACGGGCTTCCGAGAGCCCTTGGATCTGAGATTGAACGGTTGCATGGCGTGATTCTATACCTATGGGTGAATATCCTATCTTGGAGGGTTATTCTGCAAATTTTTAGCAACTTAGCATGCGACCGTTTGATTCAGATCCAAGGGCTGCCAGAAGCCCGTATCATGGTCGCGCCTACCACGACCATCGCGTCGCTCACGCGGTCGCGCCCTTGGAGATTCAACACGGTGCGTTAGGCTATCTGATGTTGGCATGTCATATATAGTCATCACTTAGTCACTCATACTACAACAAGGTTGGCTATAAGTGTATTTATTTATTTTACTCCTCTCTATCTCTTTCTTCGTACTCCCTCCGTCCCATAATATAAGAATGTTTTTGACACTAGTGTAGTGCCAAAAACATTCTTATATTATGGGACACAGGGAGTACTAGTATTTATTGCATTTGCCAAGGAGTGACCTCTTCCAATGAAATGGTGTTGCTAAGTTTGCTTCATTTAATTAGCTATAGACTCAAAATGGTCTTTACACCTAGGTACACATGCTTAGCACCGTTTCTTCCTTGGGTCACCAAACTAGTCTCTCTCGTCTTGATTAACTTGCCACATCAGACTTTATGCCTATGTGGCAAGCTTAGCATCTGTAGGAGCAAGTAAGGCTGCTTGTAATGGGAGTAGTATCATGCATGCCAACTATGCAATCTTGATGAGGTGACGTCGAATTAAATGAAGAAAAGAGGGAGTTGAGTATCATAATATGATACTGTACTATCATATTAAATGATGTGCTACTATGTGTCATGCATGACAATAAATAAACTATCCTATGATACCAACACATGATACTATGAATTACAGATGTAGTATCATACAAAAGTATCATATGCATGATACTATTGTTGGAAATATGCCCTAGAGGCAATAATAAAATGATGGTAATTATATTTCCTTTTCCTGATAATTGTCTATTATTCATGCTATAATTGTGTTATCCGGAAATCGTAATACATGTGTGAATACATAGACCATAACATGTCCCTAGTGAGCCTCTGCTACGTCTCGAGCTTGCGTTGGATTTCCCCGAAGAGGAGAGGATGATGCAGCACAGTAGCATAAGTATTTCCCTCGGTTTTTGAGAACCAAGGTATCAATCCAGTAGGAGACCACGCACAAGTCCCTCGTACCTACACAAAACGATAGTAACTCACAACCAATGCTTAGGGGTCGTCAATCCCTTCACGGTCACTTACGAGAGTGAGATCTGATAGAGATAATATTTTTGGTATTTTTGATAGATATATGCAAAGTAAAAAGTAAAAGGGAAAGTAAAACAAAGCAAGTAAATAAAGTGATATAGATTGATATGATGAGAATAGACCCGGGGGCCATAGGTTTCACTAGTGGCTTCTCTCAAGAGCATAAGTATTCTACGATGGGTGGACTTACTGTTGAGCAATTGACAGAATTTAGCATAGTTATGAGGTTATCCAGGCAATGATCATGTATATAGGCATCCCGTCAGTGACAAGTAGACCGAAACGATTCTACATCTACTACTATTACTCCACTCATCGAGGGCTATCCAGCATGCATCTAGAGTATTAAGTTAAAAACTGAGTAACGTCTTAAGCAAGATGACATGATGTAGAGGAATAAATTCATGCAATATGATAAATACCCCATCTTGTTATCCTCAATGGCAACAATACAATACATGACTTGCAAGCCTTTCTGTCACTGGGTAAGGTCACCGCAAGATTGAACCCAAAGCTAAGCACTTCTCCCATTGCAAGAACTACCAATCTAGTTGGCCAAACCAAATGGATAATTCAAAGAGACTTGCAAAGATAACTCAATCATACATAAAAGAATTCAGAGAAGAATCAAATATTTTCCATAGATAAGCTGGATCATAAACCCACAATTCATCGGTCTCAACAAACACACCGCAAAAAGAAGATTACATCGAATAGATCTCCACGAGAGAGGGGGAGAACATTGTATTGAGATCCAAAAAGAGAGAAGAAGCCATCTAGCTACTAACTATGGAACCGAAGGTCTGAAGTAAACTACTCACACTTCATCGGAGGCGCTATGGTGATGATGTAGAAGCCCTCCATGGGAGATGCCCCCTCCGGCGGAGCTCCGGAACAGGCCCCAAGATGGGATCTCGCGGATACAGAAAGTTGCGGCGGTGGAATTAGGTTTTTGTCTCTGTCCCCGATCTGTTGGGGGTACGTAGGTATATATAGGAGGAAGGAGTACGTCAGTGGAGCGTCAGGGGGCCCACGAGGCAGGGGGTGCGCCTAGGGGGGGAGGGCGCGCCCCCCACCCTCGTGACCGCCTCTGTTACTTCTTGGAGTAGGGTCCAAGTCTCCTGGATCACGTTTGGTGAGAAAATCACGTTCCCGAAGGTTTCATTCCGTTTGGACTCCGTTTGATATTCCGCTTCTTCGAAACACTGAAATAGGCAAAAAAACAGCAATTCTGGGCTGGGCCTCCGGTTAATAGGTTAGTCCCAAAAATAATATAAAAGTGGAAAATAAAGCCCATTATAGTCCAAAACAATAGATAAAGTAGCATGGAGCAATCAAAAATTATAGATACGTTGGAGACGTATCAGGCATCCCCAAGCTTAATTCATGCTCGTCCTTGAGTAGGTAAATGATAAAAGGAGAATTTTTGATGCGGAGTGATACTTTGGCATAATTTCAATGTAAATCTTCTTAATTGTGATATGAATATTCAGATCCGAAAGATTCAAGACAAAAGTTCATATTTACATAAAAATAATAATACTTCAAGCACACTAATCAAAATAATTATGTCATCTCAAAATAACATGGCCAAAGAAAGTTCATCCCTACAAAATCATATAGGTAGGCTATGCTTCATTTTCGTCACACAAAGATGTTCCCAACTTCTATACCCCCGATGACAAGCCAAGCAATTGTTTCATACTTAAATAATCTCAAACTTTTTCAACCTTCACGCAATACATGAGCGTGAGCCATGGATAGAGCACTATGGGTGGAATAGAATATGATGATGGGGATTGTGTGGAGAAGACAAAATGGAGAAAGTCTCACATTGACGAGGATAATCAACAGGCTATGGAGATGCCCATCAATTGATGACAACATGAGGAGTAGGGATTGCCATGCAACGGATGCACTAGAGATATGAATGCTCAACAAAAGAGTGGGTGTGCATCCAACTTGCTTGCTCATGAAGACCTAGGGCATTTGAGGAAGCCCATCGTAGCAATATACAAGCCAAGTTCTATAATGAAAAATTCCCACTAGTATGAAAAAGATAACTTATGAGACTCACTATATGAAAAACATGGTGCTACTTTTAAGCACAATATATGAGACTCACTACATCAAGAACGAGGTGCTACTTTGAAGCACAAAATATGAGACTCACTACATGAAGAACATGGTGCTATTTTGAAGCACAAGTGTGGAAAAAGAGATAGTAGCATTGCCCTTTTCTTTTCTCTTTTTTTGGGCCTTCCTTTTTTTTGGCCTTTCTCTTTTTTTTGGGCAATGCTCTAATAATGATGATCATCACACTTCTATTGATTACAACATGAGGATTACAACTCGAAACTAGAACAAGGTATGACTCTATATGAATGCCTCCGGCGGTGTACCGGGATGGTGCAATGAATCAAGAGTGACATGTATGAAAAATAATGCATGGTGGCTTTGCCACAAATACGATATCAACTACATGATCATGCAATGGCAATATGACAAAAGTAATGTATGTCATAATAATGATGAACGGAACGGTGGAAACTTGCATGGCAATATCTCTCGGAATGGCTATGGAAATGCCATAATAGGTAGGTATGGTGGCTGTTTTGAGGAAGATATAGGGAGGTTTATGTGTGATAGAGCGTATCGTATCACGGAGTTTGGATGCACCGGCGAAGTTTGCGCCAACTCTCAATGTGAGAAAGGGCAATGCACGGTACCGAAGAGGCTAGCAATGGCGGAAAGGTAAAAGTGCGTATAATCCATGGACTCAACATTAGTCAGAAGAACTCATATACTTATTGCAAAAATTTAGAAGTCATCAAAAATCAAGTACTACCCGCATGCTCCTAGGGGGATAGATTGGTAGGAAAATACCATCGCTCGTCCTTGACCGCCACTCATAAGGATGCACAAGCCAGGTACACTTCATGTTTCAAATTTGTTACACAACTTTAACCATATGTGCATGCTACGGGATTTACCAACTTCAACACAAGCATTTCTCAAATTCACAACTACTCAACTAGCATGACTTTGATATTATTACCTCCATATCTCAAAACAATTATCAAGCATCAAACTTATCTTAGTATTCAACGCACTCAAAAGAAAGTTTCACATATCTTGAACACCAAGTATATTAACATTAAGCAAATTACCATGCTATTAACGACTCTAAAAATAATCTAAGTGAAGCATGAGAGATCAAGTTTCTTTAAAACAAATCCACCACCGTGCTCTAAAAGATCTAAGTGAAGCACTAGAGCAAAAATTATCACGCTCAGAAAGATATAAGTGAAGCACTATGAGCAAACTATCAAGCTCAAAAGATATAATTGAAGCACATAGAGTATTCTATTAAATTCCAAATCATGTATGGCTCTCTCAAAAGGTTTGTACAGAAAGTATGATTGTGGTAAACTAACAAGCAAAGACTGAAATAATACAAGACGCTCCAAGAAAAACACATATCATGTTGGTGAATAAAAATATAGCTCCAAGTAAATTACCGATGGAAGTAGATGAAAGAGGGGATGCCTTCCGGGGCATCCCCAAGCTTTGACTTTTTGGTGTACTTGTATTATATTGGGGGTGCCATGGGAATCCCCAAGATTAGGCTCTTGCCACTCCTTGTTCCATAATCCATCAAAAGAATTCACCCAAAACTTGAAAACTTCACAACACAAAAATCAATAGAAATCTCGTGAGCTCCGTTAGAGAGAGAAAACAAAAGACTACTTTAAGGTACTGTATTGAACTCATTATTTATTTATATTGGTGTTAAACCTACTGTATTCCAACTTCTCTATGGAACATAAACTATTTTACTAACCAAAGATTCATCAAAATAAGCAAACAATAAACGCAAAACAGAATCTGTCAAAAACAGAACAGTCTGTAGTAATCTGTAACTAACGCAAACTTTGAAACCCAAAACAAAATCTACCAAAATTAGACGACCTGGAAAATTTGTTTATTGATCAGCAGCAATTGGAATAAGTAATTTATCATGTTCTGGTGATTTTTAACAATTCAGGCACTGAGCACAAAGATTCTGGAAATTACAGCAAGATCAAAAAACTATCATCCAAGAAGATCCAATAGGTCCAACTTGGCACAAACACTAATTAAAAGATAAAACCACATCTAAACAGAGGATAGATGGATTATTTATTCCTAACCAGAACCAGAAACAAAAAACACAAAATAAAATTGGGTTGCCTCCCAACAAGCGCTATCGTTTAATGCCCCTAACTAGGCATAAAAGCAAGGATAGATCTAGGTATTGCCATCTTTGGTAGGCAATCCATAAGTGGCTCTCATGATAGATTCATATGGTAATTTTCTTTTCTTTCTAGGAAAGTGTTCCATGCCTTTCTTTAAAGGTAATTGGAATCTAATATTTGCTTTCTTCATATCAATAATTGCACCAATCGTTCTAAGGAAAGGTCTACCAAGAATAATAGGACATGAAGGATTGCAATCTATATCAAGAACGATAAAATCTACGGTCACATAATTCCTATTTGCAACAATAAGAACATCATTAATTCTTCCCATAGGCTTTTTAATAGTGGAATCCGCAAGATGCAAGTTTAGGGAGCAATCATCAAAATCATGGAAATCTAGCAAATCACACAAAGTTTTGGGAAAATTAGAGACACTAGCACCCAAATCACACAAAGCATGAAACTCATAATTTTTAATTTTAATTTTAGTAGTAGGTTCCAACTCATCATGGAGTTTCCTAGGGATAGAAATTTTCAACTCAAGCTTTTCTTCATAAGATTGCATCAAGGCATCAACAATGTGTTCGGTAAAGGCCTTATTTTGACTATAAGCATTAGGACTATCTAGCATGGATTGCAACAAGGAAATACAACCTGTCAAAGAGCAATTTCCATAATTAAATTCCTTGGGATCCAAAATAGTGGGTTTAGCAACATCACGGTTTTTATTTATTTCAATCCCCCTTTCTTCAATTTCATCATTAAGATCTAAAAACTCCGAATTCTTAGAACGCCTTCTAGGTAAAGGAAGATCATATTCAGTTTCATCAAGATTCATATTGCAAAACAAATATTTAATAGGGGACGTATCAATAACTTTTAGATCTTCATCTTGATTTTCATAGGAATTAGAAGAACACGCTTTAATAAAGGCATCTTTAGAAGCACGCATCCTAGCAGTTATTTCTTTGCACTCATCAATGGAAATTCTCATAGCTTTGAGAGACACATTCATATCATGCTTAGGAGGAATAGATCTAAGCTTTGAAGAATCAACATCAAGAGAAATGCTATCAACATTCCTAGCCAAATCATCAACTTTAAGTAATTTCTCTTCAAGCAAAGCATTAAAATTCTTTTGTGAATTCATAAACTCTCTAACACTACTCTCAAATTCAGAAGGCATCTTATTAAAATTTCCATCAGAGTTGTTGTAGGAATTTCCATAATTATTAAAAGGATTACTAGGATAAGGCCTAGGATTATAATTCCCTCTATATGCATTGTTTCCAAAACTATTCCTACCAACAAAATTCACATCCATAGATTCATTATTATTCTCAATCAAGGTAGATAAAGGCATATTATTGGGATCAGAAGAAACACTCTTAGCAAATAAATTCATAAGTTCATCCATCTTTCCACTCAAAACATTGATTTCTTCTATAGCATGCACTTTTTTATTAATAGATCTTTCAGTATGCCATTGAGAATAATTAACCATAATATTATCTAGGAGTTTAGTAGCATCTCCTAAAGTGATTTCCATAAAAGTGCCTCCCGCGGCCGAATCTAAAAGATTTCTAGAAGCAAAATTCAATCTAGCATAATTTTTTTGAATAATAATCCATAAGTTCAAACCATGAGTAGGACAATTACGTAGCATTAATTTCATTCTCTCCCAAGCTTGTGCAACATGTTCATGATCAAGCTGCTTAAAATTCATAATATCATTCCTAAGAGAGATAATCTTAGTGGGAGGAAAATACTTAGAGATAAAAATATCTTTGCACTTGTTCCAAGAATCAATACTATTTTTAGGCAAAGATGAAAACCACGCTTTAGCACGATCTCTAAGCGAAAAAGGAAATAGCTTCAATTTAACGACATCATTATCGACATCCTTTTTCTTTTGCATATCACATAAATCAACGAAGCCATTCAGATGTGTAGCGGCATCTTCGCTAGGAAGGCCGGCGAATTGATCTTTCATAACAAGATTCAACAAAGTAGTATTGATTTCACAAGATTCGGTATTGGCAAGAGGAGCAATCGGAGTGCTAAGGAAATCATTATTATTGGTATTGGTGAAATCACACAATTTGGTGGCATCTTGAGCCATCGTGACGAACAAGCAAACTAACACATGAGCAAACAAAAGGCAAAGGGAAAAAGAGGAGGAGATTGGGAAAGAGAGGGTGAATAAAACGACAAAGGTGAAGTGAGGGAGAGGAAAACGAGAGGCAAATGGCAAATAATGTAATGCGAGAGATAGGGAGTGTGATGAGTACTTGGTATGTTGACTTTTACGTAAGCCTCCCCAGCAACGGCGCTAGAAATTCTTCTTGCTATGTCTCGAGCTTGCGTTGGATTTCCCCGAAGAGGAGAGGATGATGCAGCACAGTAGCATAAGTATTTCCCTCAGTTTTTGAGAACCAAGGTATCAATCCAGTAGGAGACCACGCACAAGTCCCTCATACCTACATAAAACGATAGCAACTCGCAACCAATGCTTAGGGGTTGTCAATCCCTTCACGGTCACTTACGAGAGTGAGATCTGATAGAGATAATATTTTTGGTATTTTTGATAGATAGATGCAAAGTAAAAAGTTAAAGGCAAAGTAAAACAAAGCAAGTAAATAAAGTGATATAGATTGATATGATGAGAAAAGACCCGGGGGCCATAGGTTTCACTAGTGGCTTCTCTCAAGAGCATAAGTATCCTACGATGGGTGAACAAATTGCTGTTGAGCAATTGACAGAATTGAGCATAGTTATGAGGTTATCCAGGCAATGATCATGTATATAGGCATCACGTCTGTGACAAGTAGACCGAAACGATTCTGCATCTACTACTATTACTCCACTCATTGACCTCTATCCAGGATGCATCTAGAGTATTAAGTAAAAAACAGAGTAACGCCTTAAGCAAGATGACATGATGTAGAGGAATAAATTCATGCAATATGATAAATACCCCATCTTCTTATCCTCGATGGCAACAATACAATACGTGCCTTGCAACCCTTTCTGTCACTGGGTAAGGTCACCGCAAGATTGAACCCAAAGCTAAGCACTTCTCCCATTGCAAGAACTACCAATCTAGTTGGCCAAACCAAACGGATAATTCGAAGAGACTTGGAAAGATAACTCAATCATACATAAAAGAATTCAGCGAAGAATCAAATACTTTCCATAGATAAGCTGGATCATAAACCCACAATTCATCGGTCTCAACAAACACACCGCAAAAAGAAGATTACATCGAATAGATCTCCACGAGAGAGGGGGAGAACATTGTATTGAGATCCAAAAAGAGAGAAGAAGCCATCTAGCTACTAACTATGGACCCGAAGGTCTGAAGTAAACTACTCACACTTCATTGGAGGGGCTATGGTGATGATGTAGAAGCCCTCCAGGGTAGATGCCCCCTCCAGCGGAGCTCCGGAATAGGCCCCAAGATGGGATCTCGCAGATATAGAAAGTTGCGGCGGTGGAATTAGGTTTTTGGCTCCGTCCCCGATCTGTTGGGGGTATGTAGGTATATATAGGAGGAAGGAGTACGTCGGTGGAGCGTCAGGGGGCCCACGAGGCAGGGGGCCCGCCCAGGGGGGGAGGGTGCGCCCCCCACCCTCGTGACCGCCTTTGGCACTTCTTGGAGTAGGGTCGAAGTCTCCTGGATCATGTTCGGTGAGAAAATCATGTTCCCGAAGGTTTCATTCCGTTTGGACTCCGTTTGATATTCCGTTTCTTCGAAACACTGAAATAGGCAAACAAATAGCACCTCTGGGTGGGCCTCCGGTTAATAGGTTAGTCCCAAAAAAATTATAAAAGTGGAAAATAAAGCCCATTATATTCTAAAACAATAGATAAAGTAGCATGGAGCAATCAAAAATTATAGATACGTTGGAGACGTATCAGCCTCTAGTTAACTAGCTCGTTCATCAACTGATAGTCATGGTGTCCTGACTATGGACATTGGATGTCATTGATAATGGGATCACATCATTAGGAGAATGATGTGATGGACAAGACCCAATCCTAAGCATAGCACAAGATCGTGTAGTTCGTTTGCTAGAGCTTTTCCAATGTCAAGTATATTTTCCTTAGACCATGAGATCGTGTATCTCCCGGATACCGTAGGAGTGCTTTGGGTGTACCAAACGTCACAACATAACTGGGTGACTATAAAGGTTTACTATGGGTATCCCCGAAAGTATCTGTTGGGTTGACACGGATCGAGACTAGGATTTGTCACTCCGTATGACGGAGAGGTATCTCTGGGCCCACTCGGTAATGCATCATCATAATGAGCTCAATGTGACCAAGTGTTTGGTCAGGGGATCATGCATTACGGTACGAGTAAAGTGACTTGCTGGTAACAAGATTGAACGAGGTATTGGGATACCGACGATCGATTCTCGGGCAAGTAACGTACCGATTGACAAAGGGAATTGTATATGGGACTACTTGAATCCTCGACATCGTGGTTCATTTGATGAGATCATCGTGGAACATGTGGGAGCCAACATGGGTATCCAGATCCCGCTGTTGGTTATTGGCCGGAGAGCTGTCTCGGTCATGTCTGCGTGGTTCCCGAACCCGTAGGGTCTACACACTTAAGGTTCGGTGACGCTTGGGTTGTAGAGATATTAGTATGCGGTAACCCGAAAGTTGTTCGGAGTCCCGGATGACATCCCGGACGTCATGAGGAGTTCTGGAATGGTCTGGAGGTGAAGAATTGTATATAGGAAGTCCAGTTTCGGTCACCGGGAAAGTTTCGGGGGTCACCGGTATTGTACCGGGACCACCGGAAGGGTCCCGGGGGTCCACCGGGTGGGGCCACCTATCCCAGAGGGCCCGCGGTCTGAAGAGGGAAGGGAACCATCCCCTGGTGGGCTCGTGCGCCCCCCTTGGGCCTCCCCTGCGCCTAGGGTTGGAAACCCTAGGGGTGGGGGGCACCCCACTTGACTTGGGGGGCAAGTCCCCCCCTAGGCCGTCGCCCACCTTGAGATGGGATCTCTAGGGGGCCGGCGCACCACCTAGGCCCCCTATATAAAGAGGGGAGAGGTAGGGCAGCCGCACCCTAGTCCCTGGCGCCTCCCTCTCCCCATGTACCACCTCTCCCTCTCGCTGAGCTTGGCGAAGCCCTGCCGAGGTCGTCGCTGCTTCCACCACCACGCCGTCGTGCTGCTGGATCTCCATCAACCTCTCCTTCCCCCTTGCTGGATCAAGAAGGAGGAGACGTCTTCCCCAACCGTACGTGTGTTGAACACGGAGGTGTTGTCCATTCAGCACTAGGATCTTCAGTGATTTGGATCATGACGAGTACGACTCCCTCAACCCCGTTCTCTTGAACGCTTCCGCTCGCGATCTACAAGGGTATGTAGATGCACTCCTCTCTCTTGTTGCTAGATGACTCCACAGATTGATCTTGGTGAAGCGTAGAAACTTTTTATTTTCTGCAACGTTCCCCAACAACTAGTATATGATACTCTCCATTACGACCAACCAAAGTACAATAGTGCGCTTTACATGGCATTTTTGCATATGTGGAGGAAAGAGAGGCAAGGAAAAAGTGGAGAAGTGGGCTCTCATGCAAGAGCCAGCCTCTACTATATGGTGGAGCAATGGGAGAGGCACCTGTATGGAGGTGGTCAGGAATCGGGAGACTCACGCCGGTCATAGCGCCGCAGTTAAAATGATAATGGCAAGTCAAATCACGGGGCCCCACTTATCCAGTAGTAACTCGATGTCAAATCACACAGCCCTATGTTTACAACAGCCTACTCCCTTGTCTTCTCACGTCTCTGTCGAACCAACTAGGTGGAACTTCCCCGCCTCCTACCGCGTAGGAAAAGCCCGCGCAGTATACTCCCTCCGTCTAGGTGACCAAGGTGGATAGGAAAACGAGAGAACTTAATGTTTAGGGAGTATTTACTAAGGCTAGTTGTAATGGTACTAGCCTTAGCAATTCTGATGAGGTGTCATAGAATTAAATGAAGAAAGAGAGAGAGTTGAGTACTATGTGTCATACATGGCAATAAAGCAAGTACTAGATGATACTAATATATGATACATGGCGCAGGAGTACTAAGTATTATTAATACAGTTTTGCTAGAACTCGTCTAGATGAGATATAATTTGGTCTCATTCATCTTTTATAGCCATTTGATGTGATGCTGACGTGGGTTGTATTTGTTCTTGTGCAACGAACTGACCACTGCATGTCAAGTTTGATAGTCTCAAGTCATTAAAAGCATACAAGCCCCACATCTCTTATTGGTTGATTCCTCTATTTATGTCAAAAAATAAGAAACAACGTGAGAGTTAATGCACCACGCCTATGTGTTTACTATTTGGTTTTCGTAAGATCACTTAATACTCACCTCGACGGAGGGAGTATTTGATTTGACAGCAGGCGGCGCAGTTCCCGATACGGCTTTAATGCAGACAAGGGAGGGAGTAGCAGTTTCTGATATGTTGAACGACCAATGCATCCTCCTTCAATTAATGCATGAAGGAAGTAATGGGAGGAGGTCCGGGAAAAGAGGCAGCACGATGTGAATGCAACGCAGTTTGCCCTCATTGCCCTCATATAAAGGCACCCCTCCATTCCAATGCATCTACCACATCGTACGCACCTAAGCATTTTCCTAGGAACCTACACTAAGCGCAAAAGAGCTCACTCCAGACCCATGGCGGCGATGCGCGTGAGCGGCCAGCGGCTGCACCAGATGGTCCACGACACCGGCCTGCGGCATGGCGCCGAGGATCGTCTCCAGACGGTGTTGGAGACCGGCTGGTGGATGGCCGCCGTCGACGCCAACTATGACTCTTAGTTGGACCAGATGATCGTTGCCACCAGCAACAAGTTCACCGTCCTCAAGAATCTCGCGGACGACATCACCGTACTCCTCCAGCCCGCGCGCCCGGGCTCCTCATTGCCTGCCACCCTAATCGGCCTCCATGGCTGGAACCTCTTTCAAGCACTAGTGGCCCTGCGACTGCCCGCCGACGCCACGAAGAATGTCCACCTGGAGGTCGCGCTCGCTGTGAGGCGCCTCGCCCTGCAAGAATTCGTCGACCTACACATCCATGTGTACGAGCAAATCGTGTACATAGGTATCTACAAGGCCAGTGAGGACGCTATGACGTTGGCCTTCCTCAACCGGCTGGAAGCCTTGGATGCCTTTGCTGAGAAGCACCTCGACCTCGCCACAAAAGCCGCCGCTCCTTAGCCGCCGGTCGGTGGCCTGGCGCACTAAGTTGAGGAGGTGTAGGTCGTACGTTCATGGATCCATCTTTCTTCTTGCCTTCTGTAACCACCACTGCGATCGCATCATCGTGGCCTTAATTCTTATTGTGCTGTTGCATTCTCGTTCCAGTCAGTACCGACATGTGCGATCCCTTTGCTTAACTATATGCATCACTGTAACTAGTACTCCATCCATCAACTTATAAGTTGTGCTTACCTTTTCCATCAACTTCGTGCAACGCGCGGGCATCTTTCTAGAAACACTAGAATATGTCTATATAATCCGTATGTGATAGTCCATTTGAAATCTCAAAAAAGACAAATATTTAGGTACGGAGGGAGTAATATATTAGGAGTATATCAAAACAATAGTGATTTCTTTCAAGTTTGTGAACAAATACTATTGTTCTACTACTTTGGATCCGTCGCAATGCACGGGCACATTGCTAGTAAAAGGAAAAGGCATGCCGCGTTCGGGTTACACCCCCACACGCCCGGGAATCGGGAGTACTCCACGGCCTGTCCAGCACAACACATAGCTTAGGGAAGGCGTCTTGCCTAGCATTTTCACTTTCATGTGGGACCACCGTTGAGCAAACCGACACCCCGCCCGCCGCCGGGTTGGAAAACAGAAACGAGGGGATGATCTAGCTGTAGCACGGAAGCCAAGAAATTTGGTGTCAGATGGGGCTCGTTGATAGAGTAGGAGAATTCCGTACTAGTACTACTCCTACTAGTACCAAGTTTGTACTCCTAACTATATTACTAGTACTACCACTATACAACTAGTAGGTACGTGCATGGCACAACATCGTAGGAACAAAAACGGGAAGATCTTGTTTTGGGTGATTTATCCTTTTTTCAATCATCATAGTATGAATAATATGATGTGGGGGGCACCCATGAAGCTTATGTGGCTTGGTTACATGGCTACGAAAGGTTAGAGAAAAATAAATAGATAATGTGTCTAGAGTGCACTCCACTAAATAGATATACTTTGGATCCATTGCAACGGACCGACACATCTATGTCTATACCCGCTATATAGTGTGTGAAAAACTTTGAAAGTTGGTCATTGGATGAAGCCAATCCGACGGTACAAAGATGGAAAATCCGAGCACTACTGGCCGTTGGATATCATCCACCAGATTCTGCCACATGTATAATCTATAAGACTCCATGGTTGAACTTAGGGGTTGTTTGGATTGTGACTATCTTTGCCATATATTGCCACATGATTTTTTTCCACACTTGCCTTAGTTGAGTTGCTCAAATTGTTAGCCACACTTTGGCTTGCCTAAGGTAATCATGCCACACTTTTTATGTCTATGACATGTGGGGCTCACTACTCATAAAAAAATCCTTGCCTTAGGTGTGGCTAGAACCAAACACCTACCTAACCTGGTCAAACTTGCCTAAGGTTAGGTGTGGAAAAGTGTGACAAGGTTTGGCTAGGAACCAAACAGCCCCTTAATTCATGACTAACTTTGCCACAACTAAGCTTTGGCAGAGTTATTAGTTCTTCAAAATGAGAGCCACAAGTTGGCAAGCCCAAGGGAATCTTGCCACATTTTTTGTGTGTATGTCATGTGGGGCCTTAGTGTGGCTTGCCTAAGGTGTGGCCTGAACCAAACATTCACTAAGTTAATCAAACTTGCCTAACCTTACATTCCACTAGATTTTGCCACATGTTAGAATCCAGAAAACTCCACATGTAGAAGCATAATGCACAAACCACCAGAATCTCATGCGTGCAATGCACGTGTACCTTACTAGTACTAGTTGGTAGTAGTAAGAAACGAATTCCAGTTTTGGCACGAGCTCGTACCGCAGGAGCACCACAAGGCATGCCGCAGGAGTTACATTTCCGTCTCGGGGCCCGTGGGACCGAACTTAAGTAGCTTAGTGCCCGGCCTATGAGTCAATGACATGCGGACCTTAAATGCGGCTAGCCCACATGTCATTCCCATGGTGGTGGCGTGGTTCGTGACTCACTTGTTCGAGATGAATCGGCCGGTGGTGGCGTGGCCGTGGCAAGGGTGCCACAGCTGGGTGTCGGGGCGTTATGAGGCGTAGATGGCCACACCGGTGAGTACTACCTGTAGTACATAAGTACTCCAGCTGAGGATTCGATGGTGCGGGAGTACGGATCATAGCACAGCAGCGGAGCAGGCAAACCGCGTCCAATCGGGTGTGTTTGTGGTAGAAAGTTGATGGTCGCCGCACTTCAGCTGGTCCGCATGTCATGCACACAAAGGCAAAGGAGCGGTGGGGCCGAGAGGGATGAGGGGCATGTCGGGGGGATGAGGATCCCCTTACACGAACAATCCTACCATTATGTCATTGACATGTGGGACCCGTAAGCGTGGGTACCACCTGTCAGTGAAGGAAAGGCATGTCAAGGCAGTGATAGCCACGTCAGAGGATCCATGTCCACGTCGGGGGACGTCCTACCGTGGGTTGGAGCGGCATCGTGGGAATCGCGGGTGGGTGTGGCAGTGGGAGAAACAAGAAACGTGATGGTGGCCGTGGTTCAACTTCCATGGACAAGCTGTCATGTCTGCTCACACATGTATATCAAAACTAGAGTGTTTATATTTCAACCACATGAACAAGTATTATTCTACTACTTTGGATCCATTGCAACGCACGGGCCAGCACATTGGTAGTAGTAGTGTCCATCTCTATCTCTAGAGGCCTTCCCTCGTTCATCCTTTTCTCTCACAAGATAAACTACTCATACAAATGCATCTTGATGTTCCGTGGAACGCATGAGGATGTTTCCTTGGGGTTCTCTCTAGTGCGGCGTGGCCGTAGTTGCAACTTGACGCCCCTTGAGATGTCGACGTTGAGGGGCACTCGGATTTCCTCCGATGAGCAGGTAAGATGAGTTTGATCACGTAGTAAATGCATTCTAGAGACTACTTCCGTGTTCATTTCCAAATTCTCCCCCTGCCCACTATTTCACAGGTTAGGGTCGGTGCGAGTGGAGATTGGCTTGCATATGTACGGGAGGGTACCAACATCAATTTGCACAACATTTACAACGGTGACACCGTTCCCGTAGAACCTTTATCCAGCATTGGGATCAGCCATGAAACGGGCCATCGCATGAATTGGTACGATGGAACCACGATGAGATTTAATAAGATAGCACGAACCTTGCACATAGCGGTCAAAGGCGGACCATGTTGTCTGCGGCTGATTTGTTGCCTTACGAGTAGGAAGACGTTGTACTCCTTTCTAACTGCATCTTCACGATGACAAACAAGGGGACTTATTTTGTATGGGACACATCCTACGATATACTCCCTCTCTCCAAGTTTATTTGTTTTGAATCTTTTTGTTTTATAAGTTTCAAATTCAAATTTAGAGCTCCCCATCACATGTTGAGATTACAATGTCCATTAAATCATTGCGTGCATGTATAGTAAAGAAACAAATCTCGAGTTTGGCACGAGTTCGTGCTGCAAGAGCACCACAAGCAATGGCGCAGGAGTTACATTTCCCTCTCAGGGCCGTCGGGACTGAGCTTCAGCGCCTTTGAGTCAATAACATGTGGATCCGATAGGTGACTGGTCCACATGTAATGCTCCCAAAGGCAGATGTGCAGTGGGGCCAAGAGGGGTGAGCCGCAGGTCGGGGGACGTGTGGTGTCATGGGTTCGAGCGGCATCGTGGGAATCGCGTGTGGCTGTGGTAGAAACTTGATGCTTGCCGCATTTTAGGTGGCCCACATGTCATGCACACAAAGGCAGAGGGGCGGTGCAGCCGAGAGAGGTGAGGCGCACGTCGGGGGGCGTGGTGCCGTGGGTTGGAGAGGCGTCGTGGGAATCGCAAGATGAAATGTGATGGTCGCCGTAGTTGAACTTCCATGGACAAGTTGTCATGTCTACGGACACATGCATTGTATACCAATCACTGGAAGGAGTAGCAGAGTAAGCTATATATGCAGATAAATAGTTCCTTATAGTCAAGCAGACCCATGCTACTACTACGTTCCAAAGACATGCACACCATCAAAATAGTCCATCTATATCAATATACACCGAGAGGGAATAATTTTTTTTACAAGAGAGGAAATAGTTCATCCATCCATAACTCCCTCTTGCTGGTGCAGCCTTTTCTTCTTCTTCTTCTTCTTCTTCTTGTTGTTGTTGTTCTCATTTTCCGTGGGAGACGGCTTCGCAACAAGCTCTTTGGACCTTGCAGCTATCTCGAAACTCACACGGGCATCGAGGGCAGCATATTTTATCCGCTCGTACGTCAAGGGATAATTCTCCCATCTAGATGACCTTAATGCCACCGTCTCATTAACCTTCTGAAGATTTGTACTGAGCACAAATTTTGCTACGTCGAATAGGGATGGTGTCTGTTTATCACAATCTTCTATAGGAATTTTGATTCTGGTTTGTAGGTCAGCGGTGCTTTTCAAATCAAGGTTGTACGGCTCCAGCTTCTGTTTGTCCCCTTCGATGGCTGCCCCACAGAAGTTTACGTCCTCCCGAGACAAGAAATCATGAAGCTCACCTCGTATGGAGGGCGAGTGTATGATGTGGTACACCAAAACATCATCTTCGAGGCACAGCTGAAGGACGGCGGCACGCTGGATCTTCCCACGGGCACGCTCCGTGTACTCTACGTCAAGACCGATGACCCTTGTCTCTTGCTTTTCGAGGGAGTTGGATACATTGTTGATCCACTGCCGAACAACCCTTGGGTGGACGGTGACGGTGGCAACTATGTGCATCGATCCTTCGACGAGGACATGTTGGACGCTAAAAACCTGCATCTCGATCTCTTTCGCCATTTGGAACCGCTGGAATGGACGGCTATGGTTTGGAGAATTAGGATTAGATGGCTAGTCTAACTAAAGTAGATGATGATTATTTAAACAGGTTAAAACAATGTGAACACAGTGGGGTTTGGATGCAAATGAAGACGAAGGGGAGGTGAAGAAGCCAAGGAGAATTGGTTCCCGATGGAGAAGTAAATGGGAGAAGTGGCGTGCAGGCAGTTGATTAGACAGCTAGGTAGACTAAACGAAAAGGCTATGCACGTAGACTGATGAGTCGTACCTGTTCGTGTATGTGCCAATCCTTCCTGATAGGTGGGACCTATGAAAATAGATAAAAAAATGTGTTGTAGCTTCATTTTTTTAGCGCGTGAGTGGGAGACACAACATTATCTGTTTAAGGAATACTCCCTCCGTTTTGGTGAGTATAAGTCACCATATGAAAATCAGGTTTTCCCAAAACCTTTAGGCGTGGAGCATTAACTTCCTGCTCGATCCCCTCCCAACCTCGTTAGCCAGCGTTCTCTTCTTCTGCTGTCGCCTTCTACCTTTCGATTTTTCCTCTTCTCAAGTGTGGAACGATCTGCAGGTCGTCCTTGATGCACCAGAACGACCACTGCATGCATCACGGCAGGGCGTTGATTGGGCATGCATGAGAATTTGGTTCTGCTCGCAATATGGATGATACCTGAACGATGAAGTGAACAAGCATGCTAGCACGGGAGACTTATTTCCACTATACAATACTAGAGTACTCATGTTCCTACTAGTAGTAGTACTAGTAGTACTACAACTGTGGTACACTTGATGGTCAAAGTACTATTCATTTGGTCCTCATAGTGAAGTGACAACACCCTGCGCCTGACACTAGTCCAGGCGGTGTGTTCGGGTTACCAAAGTCAGCCTCACCCTGTGCACTGTGCAGTCTGTCACCGCTGCTGTACAGCACATTGGCGCCTCGCCTCGTCTCCCTCGCCACTCCCATAGCACCACACCACTCCATCTCCTTCTCAATCTCCGTCTCCATCTCACGGTGCCCCCATGTACTGTCGCCTCACTTGCCTCCCCCAGTACCACTATTCCCTCGCTAGCCGCTCCAGCACCAACACCCTTCTCCCTCGTAAATCAAGCCCCCCAAAACACCCACCTTCCAAACTCCAACATGGTCGAACACGAACCGCGCATCATCCATATGAGCCGTGTTTGGAGCAATCTCCCCAGTGAAATCCTCGACCTCTTTTGTTCGTGTATGGATGTTGAGCGCCCTGCGGCTAGCTGCATGCTCGAGGGGCATGCACACGGCCATCGTCGAAGCAAGGCCTAAGCTTTTCAAGACACCCTGCTTGCTACTATCTGGTCTTGCGAGATTGGCTCACCTTGATACGGAGGCATACATGATGCCCCTCGACTTCAATCCGATCTCCATTAACCGAAACTTCTTTGCAGGTATGTAGTGGGTCGCCGTACATCATTTACCTCGACATCGATCTAATCACCATCGCCCGAAACTTCTTGGAAGGTATGTACTGGGTCAGCATGAACTCCCACTGGATGGCTGCCTTCAGAGAAGACGGTAAAAAGTTGGTGCTCATGAACTTCCAGACCTCCCATGAGATTATCCTTCCTCCGTTGGATTATATAGAGTATTACCATCGCGGTCCAAGTCATCTAGATTACCACGTCAGTTGGACGGACCTCGTTTTGCAGAAGATTATAATCTGCCAAGTGCCCACACAACATGTGAATTACACAGACTTCAAGCTAATTGCCTTGTTCGACCGCGGACTCGCCCATCTTTACGCCGGTGCCTTCTTTAGCTGGAGAGAACCCAGCTCGCAGTGGATCATCGTCAAAGCTGATACACACTTCTGTGATGCTATTGAACACAATGGCATCATCTACGCGATCGATAAAGCAGATGGCACCACATATTGCTGGGACGGCGCGTGTAAGTTGTTTCCATCTCATGTTAATGATGACGCCATGACACTGTTTCAACTTTTTGTGATGATTGACATATCCCTGTTTGAGCAGAATTTGAGTAGAACTATGTCAATGTATTAGAGACGTCGCAAATCATCTATATTTGGAATGAGTTAATTCATGCGATTGTGACCATGTCATTACAGCCAATTTGTACCCTGAATAATCAAATGGTTAACAATATATGGATATTAACCTTATTTTATAGTAATCTATATACTACTACTAAATTGAGTGTGTATCAATGGCCATGTTAGTTTCCTCATTTTCACGATGTAGAAACATGCACCACACTGTTGGTTTTATCTAACCATACATTAGGGAAGTAAATGTGCATATGGAGAACTCTATATTTGGAAGTAGTGAAATCCTGCAATGCTTACCATGTGTACATACTTATATTCGCCCTTCAGCAATCAATGGCTAGAATAATATCCTTACAATTTTTTTCCCACAGAACACGAGTATATAACAATGCATGGTCTGTTAGTTACCTTGAAGAATTTGTTTGTGAGGATAGAACATGATTACATAACATGCATGACATGGTAGTTTCCTGTGAAGAATCGATTGCGAGATAACATGAGTATAACCATGCATGGCACTTCTATATTTTCAAACCCAGTATACATTTCCCTGTATTTTCCTCCCAGTTCCAATAGGGACATATCAATGTTGTTTCTTGCATTATCCTACTCATACTCTGAACAATGTTGATCTTACATTAATAATGCATGTCCTTTTTGATATGATGGTGTGTCCCTACAGTTACTGCCCTTTGTAATCACACCACCTTTTCCAAAAACAGGGAAGCACAACTGGTTCCTCGCTCGATCAGACGACGGCAAAAGACTGATGATCATTCGAACACATGAGCCGGAAAAATTATATTGCAAAAACCCCACTGTATACAAGCACCGTGTAATATGTGAGTATCCGGAAAGTGGTTGTTACGTCTATGAGCAGGATACCAGCTTGTTGGGGCCTTTAGGATTTTTTAGTTGGAGGCGGGTAAACAGCCTTGGTTCACACTCTCTGTTTCTCAGACTCAATTATCCGATTAACCAGGAGATCACCGTTGGCAGGGACCTTGATGGCAGAGAGGCTCTGTTTGCTATGGAAACCTGTGTCTACACGGCGAGCCCTAGGAGTTCGGGAGCAAACTCCCCTGATTGTCAATGATACAGCCTGCGGCAAAAAAGAAGGTGAGAATGACAAAGGCATCCAGATTAACTTTGATCCTTGGATGTCTCAATTAAGACAAGCAGTGATGTGGTTCAAGCCTTCAGCTTGATAGGTAATTGGGTTGTTGCATCGAAAGGGTGGAGTACTGGTCTCTTTGGATCACTGGTCGCTGAAGCGGGGCTGCAAATTATGATGGTGTTGGATCATCTCTTCGAATGACTGTTGTCTTTGCTGCTGGTTCTGGATGGGTAGTTCTTTCTTTTGTTATGCATATTCCTTGTCATTTGGTCATCCTCGTCTATGTCGCTCTTACTATGTAATAGTTGCTTTTGTTTAGAATGTCATTCTCGTCTAGATCACGAGAGTCTGAGCGCTGCAGATGGGTGCATTATGGTGGTGTCGCAAGACTTCTTATGAACTATCATGTCTTGTTGTTTATGTAAGTAGTAGTCACTAGTCAGTGTTTGAATGTTGTATATATCGTTGTTTCGAACTATTTATTGTCTCGAACTACTGGTAGGCTAAATGAGGGCATCACCATTCTCCAGTGTTTAGAGTATATCTCCTTTTTTCAAGTTATATAATTTGAGCTCAGTGTCTTTTTGATGATGTACACTTGTTTGGGCCAGTGAGGTGTCGTTGAATATGGGCCGAGTAGTAACGCAATGCCAAACAGGTCAATTATGACTCTCAGGCCGAGCTCTCAAAAGATCCACACAAAAAAGGTCGGGCTCTCCAAAAAAGAAAGAATAAGGACTCTTAGGCCGACATGTGGGCACCACCGGTGTTTTTGTGCGCTTGCGCGCCGAGAGCATATTGGCGCGTGCTCGAAATTCATACTACCTTTTCATCCCCAGTCTCCCGCCCCTCCCCCACCTCTAGAATCTCGATTCCTAATCTAGTTCCCCGAAATCCCCCTCCTGTACTCCCTGTACTCAAGCACACTATCATGTCGCGGATCAACACGGATCTCCAAGCCGGAGATCCCGAGGCCCGTCCTGCCTTCGGTCGTTGCGTGTTACCGCTCAACAGTGGCCTGGCGGCGCTTGACGACCAGTTTGCCGGCAAAGTGCTGATGGTAACCATCAATGGCGACCGGCCTCCCGTCTCGCCAGACAACCTTGTCAAAGCTCTTGGCATTGCGCATGGCATCCAAATAAGTGACTTTCTCGTCGAAGTCTGTCCGCCACTGGCTGAATTATTTGTCAAGTTCCGGAAAACTTTCGACTACAGTCGTGTGTTTGAATCTTCCCGATGTTTGTTCTGCAATGGCGCGCTGGTGAGCTTTGATCGGTGGCACCTAGGATGGGGCTCGGTGCCCTCTGAGCTTGAGTTTTTAACAAAGCTTACCTTCCATGGCATGCCTCGACATGCTTGGAACAGCGAGTCCATCAACAAGCTTATCAACGACCTTGGAGGTGAGCTCGTAAGTATGTTTGTTCCTCCAGACAGCTGGGCTCTGACGGTTATGGCATGGATGAAGAAGCCGTCCACCATACCGAAGGTGATTGGTGTTGAGATACCGGTGGAGGAACTGGGGTTGTACTATTTGTCGCCAATAAGGCCACCGCGGACGACGTTAGGGATGTACCTATATCGAGTGTGTGTGCACGTCGAAGAAGTCATCAATCCATCAATCAAAGTCCTGCCGCCGCCGCTGTTGCCAGGGTCAATTGACAACGTCCATTACAGGAGCCAATGTCATACTTTCCCCGTGTTGCTCGGAATGATGGATGGCACAGGGCCTACTCCATCATGCGGCGGAGGCCACTGCTTCTTTGGGAGAAGAGGCAGGGCTGGCTGTCTGGATGTGCTCTAATTTGAGGTAACAACTGAATCTTGTCAGATACTACTTAAATCCGAGCTATGGGTGCGAAGCACTCATATGCCGGTACATTTGATTGTGACATGTTCTAATTTTGTACATTAACTTTTTTTAGAAAGGGTTGTATGTCAACTTAATGTGCTAGCAGAACTTATTGTGTTGTCTGTCTGTTTTCTTTGCACAACATTCAAGATATTTCCCCGTCATTGATAAATACGATGAACCATTCTGTACGACTTCGTTTGTTTCAACATAGCCCTTCCCGTAGCGATCCACTGCTTCCATCCTGATTGTGCCGCCTGCGTGAAATTTTTGTATGCAAGTTCAGTGTGCTATGATGTTCTATATGATTGTGTCAATTATATAAGTTTTTACTGAGCATCAGCAATGCATATAGCTGAAAGATGTATTTACGAGCATCACCGATGGGTCTCTCTCTCTCTCTCTCTCTCTCTCTCTCTCTTTCACACACACACACACACACACACGCACGCACACACGCGCACACGCACAAGTGGGACCCGTTGAATTATTTATTTGCTCGTGACAGCTTTTAATTAGGTTCCACTGTAATCTAACTTTTTTCTTAAGTTATTAATTGAGCTTAGTGACTTCAAAAAGTTGTACAGAAGCCTTGTTTGGGACTTTCTGGCGTCGCTGAATGTGGGCTGAGTAACCATGTTAGGTTGTACTGTACTACACAGGCCTTTTTTTCAACATCAGCAATGCAACTGGGCCGACAGTTGTACACAATATCCGGGTCAACTTGTTATTCTCCGCCCCGCTGGGCTGCAAACTTTCCTAGGAGGTATGCATTAGGCTTAACAAGAAAATGACCTTTCAGAAATAATAAATGGGATGTAATTATAATAACTGGGCAGTAACTATGCACCAAACACGTAATTAGTTTAAAAAATATATTATTTTTGGAATTTGAAAATTTTAATTTCATTACTTGTTGCGCGCACAATATTTCGTTGGATTTTAACGTAATACAACTTTATTTTGAAATTATATTTAACCTGACTAGAAATTTCGGATAAAAATATTTCGGATCCCATCAAAATGTGGGAATTTTTTTTGAATTCTGTTTTGAGCGGTTGTTTGAAATTATTAATTGTTGTCCTAGCTAGAAGTTGAGTTGTACTTTTAACAAACTGTAAATGGGCTGTACTAAATTCCATTAGAATTAAAAAATGGGTTGTACATTCTTACAAATCGCAAATGGGCTATATGTTCTCTACCAAATCCGACTTGTCGGCCTATTAAGTTGACGTGTACCAAGGGCGTCTTTGCTCAAAAAAACCAAGGGCTTTGTCAACTTAGTCAATATAAACGATTCTAGCTGCAGTGATCGTACGATGTCCATCCAACGGCCGTAGTGATTCTTCAACCTCTGGTATTCTTGCTCCAGCCGCCCAAAGCAGCACCGGTCGTGCCGCAAGCTCCTGCCTCCCGTGGCCGGCTGTGCTGCCGCGGAGGCCTCACCGCTCCCTACTATTCCCACCGCTGGCAAGGTCCTGCGGCGACGGCAGCCTCACACCGCATCCGAACCAGTGAAACCTCATACTCCTCTCCGTGCGGGCTTTCGCTGTCGCGTCTTCCCCGGCTCCCCGTCGTCCCCTTCCTAGGCATCGCCGTCGTCCACCGCCGTGGTGCTCTCGACGCGGCGTGGATAACGTGGTCAAGGAACGACTTCCATCGGATGTGGACTGTACGTGGTGAGGCTGACAGCTGGGTCCACGGCCGCAGCAAGGAAGTGCCTCCTTATTACGCGGAAAATAATGATTACTCCACCTGACAGCTGGGACCCACCGGACGGGCCACTGTATTTCCCGAAAAAAAACATTTCCCCCAGACTGCTGGGACCCACCAGCTACATCTTCGCAAGCAAGGAAGTGCGTCCGAAAAAACGATTTGCCGCCCTGACTGCTGGGACCCACTAGCTACATCTTCGCACGCAAGGAAGTGCCTGACAGTCGGGACCCACCTGGTCGAAGCATACGTAGCATTGTCATTATGGTCACGAACGTGTACGTACATACTGGTGGATGTAGAGGCGCACACGTGTCGTAGTAAAGGCACGAACGTGCCGTAGTAGAGGGGCGCACGTAGCATGTACACGTACGTACAACAGCCAGCGTGCAAGAAAGAAAATACAGCCACTTATGTGTACATACGGGCGGGGTCTTGAACGCCTACTCGCGCATGCGTACGGCCAGGGCTCGTGTACATGGCTGGGTCGGAATGGAGAAAAAGCGTCATCGTCATGTTCATGGGGAGCCAACCGGCTGGGTCAGAACGGAATGTGTCGTCGTGTTCATCGGGAGGGCTTGGACGGAACAAGCGATGGAAACGAGGCCTGGCGTACCGCAGAACGGAGGAAACGACCTCGTGTTCGACCGGCCACGTTCGAAACAGGATCCTGTTCATCGGGAGGGATCTGGCGTACCGCAAAACGGAGGAAACGGACCTCCTACGGTCGAAACGGGGGTCCTATTGATCGGGAGGGGTGTGGCCTACTGCAAAACGGACGAAATGGACTTGTGTTGGAGCGCTACGGTCGAAACGGGGGTCCTATTCATCGGGAGGGGTGTGGCGTACCGCAAAACGGGACTCCACGGGATACTGTTCATCTCCACTGTCGACCTCCTCCAGCCTCCGCGGGCTACTGTTCATCCACCGTCGACCTCCTCCAGACTCCACTTGCGACTGTTCATCCACGGGCTCATGTTCATCCAGCCTCCACCGCGTGCTACTCCATCGGCTACTGTTCAACCACCCCTCAACGGGCTCCTGTTCAACCACCCCTCCACGGGCTACTGTTCATCCACCCCTCCACTGTCTACTGTTCATCCAGCCCTCCACGTGGTCGTCCTGTTCATCTAGCCCTCCACGGGGTCCTATTCATCCAGCCCCAACCGGCTCGATCGATTGGGGTCCTGTTCATCCAGAGGCAACGCCGCGGGTCCTGTTCATCCAACCCCCCCCCCCCCCGCGCGCGCAATGCTCACTGTGCATCCAGAGAGGCAGCATCGATCGGCTTCAGTTAGCAGCAGTAGCGAACGAATCACTCGATCGGGTTCAGTTAACAGCCATCGATAGATCGCTCGGGTTCAGTAATGCGTAGCATGTAGTGCAATCGCTCGGGTTCAGTTAGAGCCCAATGCCTTGCTCGGGCTCAGTTAGAGCCAACGCCTCGCACACACGCGTGTACGTGTACGAGAGAAACGCGCATCGCTCAGCCCCCGGCCACCCATCATAACCAGGAACTCCCCAAAATTTTCCTCGCCCTCGCTTCTACCACGGTTTTTTCCGTCATGGACGGCCCAAAGAATGTCATGCAGCTGCGTCTCCGGCCCGCCCAGGATGAAAAGCCCATTTTCTGTCATGATTTTTTGTCATAGAAGTAGGAGCCCACCACATCTATGATGATACCGGGTTTTGTCACAATTATCGTCATAGAAGTGTCATTTTTTGTCTTTTTTTTGTAGTGTGTGTCTACAACCGACCGGAGAAAGTCTCCCTTTGTTCACGTAGAATATTCTTGTGTTTGGAGCGTAGAATATTCTTGTGTTCCTCGATATACGGAGCCACCAAGGAGGAATTTTGTAGAACTGTGTAGTGCGCTTGCGCCCAAGGATGCCCGTCCATACATATTATTGCTTTCGGTCCTAGGATGCATTTTCCACCCAGTCTGCCCTCATGCCGTGATTCAGGAACACTAATCGGCTTAAGGTCTGGAATAAAGTGAACACAAAACTCAATGACTTTCTTATTTTCAAGGCCCTAGGAGATGCTTCCTTCTGGCCTAGCACGGTTATGAACATATTTCTTTAAGACTCCCATGAACCTCTCAAAGGGGAAAATATTGTGTAGAAATACAGGACCGAGAATGGCAATCTCTTCGACTAGGTAAAGTAGGATGTGCGTCTTGATATTGAAGAAGGATGGTGGGAACATGATACGTCCATTTTGCATCATGCTTTTATACCAATATTTATTGCATTATGGGTTGTTATTACACGTTATGTCACAATACTTATGGCTATTCTCTCTTATTTTACAAGGTTTATCATGAAGAGGGGGAATGCCGGCAGCTGGGATTCTGGCTGGAAAAGGAGCAAATATTGTAAACCTATTCTGCACAGATCCAAAAGTCCTAAAACTCCACGAAAGTCATTTTTGGATTTAATAAGAATTTATGAGCAAAGAAAGTACTAGAGGGGGCCCACACCCTGGCCACGAGGGTGGGGGGCGCGCCCACACCTACTGGGCGCGCCCCCCTATCTCGTGGGCCCCCTGGTGGCCCTCCGGTGCCCATCTTCTGCTATATGAGGTCTTTTACCCTGGAAAAAATCATAAGCAAGCTTACGGGACGAAACTCCGCCGCCACGAGGTGGAATGTTGGCGGAACCAATCTAGGGCTCCGGCAGAGCTATTCTGCCGGTGAAACTTCCCTCCGGGACGGGGAAATCATCACCAACGATCCTCTCATCGGGATGGGGTCAATCTCCATCAACATCTTCACCAGCACCGTCTCCTCTCAAACCCTAGTTCATCTCTTGTATCCAATCTTGTATCCAAAACCACAAATTGGTACCTGTGGGTTGCTAGTAGTGTTGATTACTCCTTGTAGTTGATGCTAATTGGTTTACTTGGTGGAAGATCAAATGTTCAGATCCTTAATTCATGTTAATACTCCTCTGATCATGAACATGAATATGCTTTGTGAGTAGTCATGTGAATTTGGTATTCATTCGATATTTTGATGATATGTCTGGTGTCTCTCCTCTAGTGGTGTTATGTGAATGTCGACTACATGACACTTCACCACTGTTTCGGCCTAGAGGAAGGCATTGGGAAGTAATAAGTAGATGATGGGTTGCTAGAGTGACAGAAGCTTAAACCCTAGTTTATGAATTGTTTCGTAAGGGGCTGATTTGGATCCACTAGTTTCATGCTATGGTTAGGTTTACCATAATATTTCTTTTGTAGTTGCGGATGCTTGCAATAGGGGTTAATCATAAGTGGGATGCTTGTCCAAGAAAGGGCAGTACCCAAGCACTGGTCCACCCACGTATCAAATTATCAACGTAACGAACGCGAATCATATGAGCGTGATGAAACTAGCTTAACGATAATTCCCATGTGTCCTCGGGAGCGCTTTCCTCATTATAAGAAATTGTGCAGGCTTGTCCTTTGCTAAAACAGGATTGGGCCACCTTGCTACACCTTATTTACTTTCATTGCTTGTTACCCGTTACAAATTATCTTATCACAAAACTATCTGTTACATACAATTTCAGTGCTTGCAGAGAATACCTTACTGAAAACCGCTTGTCATTTCCTTCGGCTCCTCGTTCGGTTCGACACTATTACTTATCGAAAGGACTATGATAGATCCCCTATACTTGTGGGTCATCAGAACACCAACTCAAAACTGACAAGACATTGCACCAAGTCATTCTCAAACCTAGGTATGATTTCTGGATCGATTACCTTCTAAGAGATTGCATTGAGGAAGGCACATAGCTTCACAATGGCTAATCGAACGTTTTCTGGTAGAAGCCCCCTCAATGCAACCGGAAGAAGTTGCGTCATAATCATGTGGTAGTATGAGACTATCGGTTCTGAAACTTTTTCTCTTCCATATTTATTATTTCCTTTATATTCAACGAGAAGCCAGACGGGGCCTTCATACTGAGCAAACATTCAAAGAAGATTTCCTTCTCTTATTTGGTAAGAGCATAGCTGGCATGAGCCTGATGTATGTCGTATTTTCTGTGCACACTTTGCTGGTCCTCCCGTGCCTCCGGTGTATCTTTTGTCTTCCCGAACACGCCCAAGAAGCCTAGCAGGTTCACGCAAAGATTCTCCGTAACCTGCATCACATCGATTGCAGAGGGAACCTCTAGGTCTTTACAATAGTGTGGGTCCCAAAATATAGATTTCTTCTTCCACATGGGTGTGCGTCCGTTAGCATCATTCGGAACAGATTGTCCGCCAGGACCCTCTCCAAACATTACTTTTAAATCCTTGACCATATCAAGTACATCATCACTAGTACGGTCGCGAGGCTTCTTCCGGTGATCTGCCTCGCCTTTGAAATGCTTACCTTTCTTTCTTACGGGATGCCTACTCAGAAGAAATCGACGATGTCCCAGGTAGACATTCTTCCTACATTTATCCAAATATATAGTTTAGGTATCATCTAAACAGTGTGTGCATGCATGGTATCCCTTGTTTTGACTGTCCTGAAAGGTTACTACGAGCAGGACAATCATTGATAGTTACAAAAAACAACACATGTTGGTCAAATTCCTCCTGTCTGTGCTCATCTCACGCACGTAGACCTTTTTCATTCCATAGCTGTAAGAGTTCTTCAACTAATGGCCTTAGATACACATCAATGTCGTTGCCAGGTTGCTTAGGGCCTTGGATGAGCACTGGCATCATAATAAACTTTCGCTTCATGCACAACCAAGGAGGAAGTTTATAGATACATAGAGTCATCCCAGGTGCTATGATTGTTGCTCTGCTCCCCAAGCCATCTGCACTTAGACCAAACCATATGTTCTTTTCGTCATCTGCGAAGTCCTTCCACTTTATTTTTTCTCCATTTCGGCCCATTAGCGGGTACTCTCAACTTCCCGTCTTTCTTACGGTCTTCTTTGTGCCATCGCATCAACTTGGCATGCTCTTTGTTTTGGAACAAACGTTTTAGCTGCGATATTATAGGACCATAACACATCACCTTGGCCGGAATCTTCTTCCTGGGGCGCTCGCCCTCATCGTGGTCTAATAGTGCATTGCACCGTGATACGTCTCCAACGTATCGACTTTTTCTCACGCTTTTCCTCTTGTTTTGGACTCTAATTTGCATGATTTCAATGAAACTAACCCCAGACTAACACTGTTTTCAGCAGAACTACCATGGTGTTGTTTTTGTGCAGAAATAAAAGTTCTCGGAATGGAACGAAACTTTGCAAGGATTTTTTCTGGAATAAAAGAGGATTTTTTGTGCCAAGACCCACCATAGAGGGGCCAGTGGGTGGGCACAACCCACCAAGCCACGCCCCCCTGTGGGGACTGATTCTCCGGGTGTTAATTTCCAGAAAATGGCCCTTATGCTCACCAGCCCCAGGATAACAGTTAGCTGATGAGGCACCAACTTGATACAGAAATTCCAAGCAAAAATGCAAAATATGTAGTACAAGACCATTCTGGCCTGAGTACAACAATTGGTTTCTAGTGGTTGATGGCAGAAGCGGTTTGTGGATCATCAGTGTCTATGGGACTCCAATTCCCACAGGAACAGCTGACCAGGTTAACTCCAATCTTCGTGAGGCTGCTATCACCGTTGCTTAGGTTCCGGGGCTATCGTCACGGTCGCTCCTCTCCGCGCAAGAAAAATCGGGCCAAGACAATAGCCAGGGACAAGCCAGTGAGTACTTTGAATGTACTTGCAAACATTATGAACACAGGTATAATATAACAATGATGTGCCAAAAATATTTTATGCTCATGACGTCAGTCACAAAAGATAAATAAAACTCTGATGCGTGCAAACATGTTATTTATGGATATGCAATACCATAGTAGTTATAAAATTATAATATAAATAACAAGCATGCCACAGTCGGGCGTCTTAGCGACACCACATAAAGGGCTTTAAAAGGAATGCCACAGTCGGGCGTCTTAGCGACACCACATAAAGGGCTTTAAAAGAAATGCCACAGTCAGGCGTCTTAGCGACACCACATAAAGGGCTTTAAAAGGAATGCCACAGTCGGGTGTCTTAGCGACACCACATAAAGGGCTTTAAGAGAAATGGCACAGTCGGGCGTCTTAGCGACACCACATAAAGGGCTTTAAAAGAAATGCCACAGTTGGGCGTCTTAGCGACACCAAATAAAGGGCTTTAAGAGAAATGCCGCAGTCGGGCGTCTCAGCGACACCACATAAAGGGCTTAAAAGAAATGCCGCAGTCGGGCGTCTCAGCGACACCACATAAAGGGCTTTAAAAGAAAACATAGTGAATATCCAGGAGGTAGAACCATCCCATGGATATTCGATAATACCAATAATATCACGGGTTAGTCCACAACAAAAATAATAATCATAATCATCACAAGTCACAAGTCGTGATTCCAGTTCTGGTTTAACAGATTCACCTCCGAAGACCGACACTAAGACCGACACTTGACCCATCCCAGACTGTAGTCCTTAACCATGGACACGGCTATTCGAATAGGTTTAGTCTCTGCAGAGGGTGTACTCTTTACCCACGAGTAACGGATTCCTTTAGCCCATCGGGACTAATTCCGTCTACGGTCTTTTTGCTGAAAACACACCTAACTTGCACACACCAGCTTAACTCACATGTGTCTGGAATCACCCACGACACCTGCCAAGCAAAACTTTAAGTGGGGAGGCTACAACCTCGACGTAACATGGGATCACAAAATTTATACCGCGCGCAAACTGGGGAGCTACCCCCTTCGGCTACAACCGAAACACCCATGCTCCCGGACCCGGTGGCATGACTACCGGATGCCTCCAGTATCTTCCACCATGGCCTCTCTGTACGGTGTGTGCTAGGAAAGGGGTTGACAACTTACTGAACCGTACCCTACTTGTTGTAGAGACGAGTGGTAGTACGAAGCAAGTATGGGGGTTACTAGCACAAGACTCGATCTACGGTCGACTCAGGAGGTTGTAATATTCTCTGCAAGATTAGCATAACCAATACATATACTTCAACCAACAGATAGAAACACCACGCGACATACCCCCTCATGCCATACCGGACACGACCATCTCGACGGAGGACTAGGGACAAGACCGTGTCTACCCAAGACAGAGGCCTTCCTGGCTTCCCTTCCGGTATGCATGAAAGGCATATGACGGTGATTTCCATCACAACCATATCAACTCCATCAGCATAAAAAACAATAATATGCACTCATGAGTAGGATCACATCCTGACATAAAATGTCGTATGCTCGTGTCGGGGTGGTGTTATCACCGTGTCAAACAACACACACAAAAATTATACCAGGGTTCAGAATGCTTGCCTTCAGGTCATGGGAAAGCAGGGTGCATTCCAAAACATCTTGAAATCTTTCTCCTCTCTTCAAAAATCCTATTTTTGAAAATATATATGAATTAACACACAAAATCAAAACAGCACAAAAAGTTGTGCTGAAAATTTTTCAAGTAAATCTTAAAATAAACTAGACAATATTTGAGAGAGGTAGGAAAAGGAATTAATTTATTTGGAGTTGTATTTAATAAGATATAGCCGGTCAAAGTTTGGTCAAAATATGTTATTTAAAATAAAACAGAAAAGAAAATGTTTTGAATACGTACACGTCGAAGGCGTAATTTGGAAACGTGCTTCCACTTAACCCACGTGGACTGGGGCGGGGTCACTGACAGTGGGTCCAGGGGGGCCACTGGTCAGGTTTGACCAGTCCATCCCTCCCTCCTCTTCCTTCGCCCGAACGGAGGCGAGGCGACGGCGATCAACACCGGCGGATGGCTGCTCCCCATGGGCTCCAGAGAGTCGATATGGATCCGCAAGATCGGGGCGGTCCTCCCAGTGGTCGTTGGGTCGGCGGGGGTGGAGGGAGTCGCCGACGGTGAGCTTCGCGGTGGAGGAGGCCTCGGGAGCAAAGTGCTTTTGGGGCTGCGGTGGTTCCCGATCGAAATCGAGTAGGGGGAAGGGTTCACGGGAGGAAGAGAAGGCTCCTGGTGGAGAGAGTGGAGAGGGGTAGGTCCTAATGGTGCCGGAATGACCGGGGCGGTGGCGGCGGCAGGAGTTGCCGGAGACAGGGAAGAAAACCTCCCCGGGTCGATTGCGAGCTAGGGAAGCGCCATTGGGGTGGCCTGAGGTTGCCTCTGTGAGGGAACGGGCTCGGGGCTTTCTTAAATAGGCGAGTCGAGGCGGTTCGGCGGCGGCCGCGGATAAGGTTGCCGGCGACCGTCTTCTGTAGCTGCAGGGCATCGTGGCGAGGCTGGGGATGGTGGCGGGAGCTAGCGGACGAGCGGCTGGCGAGCGGAGGTGGCTTGGGCGGCGCTGGCCAGCGCAGGAGCTGTCGGGCGGCAGTGGCGGCTAGCTGCTGGCCTGCTGGAGACGTGGCTAGAGTTGCGGGGCTTGGGGGTGCAGCAGGGGACACGGCGTGCTGGCTGCGGTCGGTAATGGACTGGAGTGAGTGCGGTGCGTGACGCGGCGGCTCGGGCGCACGTGCGTGCCAAACGCACGCTCTGGGCGCGCCCAGGGCACGCCCGGGACGTGCTCGACGAAATGCCAGGGTAGCCTAGAGGTCGCGGGTGAGGTTGGCAAGGAACAGGGCTAGTTTAGGGTTGTCTAGGGAATCAAGGGACATGGAGGATAGGTCAGGGGCTCAAGTTCACAATGTAAACTTGAAATCATGCCAAATCTGGCTATGCACTCAGGGTGTTTGTCAAAATGCCAAAGGCACCTATGCAGTTCTTGGGGTGGCCAAATCTTCCAGAGTGGGGTCTCTTTAGAAGAAAGAGGGGGTGGTGAGGTTAGTTTTCCAAAAGGAGAAACTTGCTAGAGCAAGTTTTGCAAAACTACAATTCTGGACAGGAAGTAAATGGCATCATTACATGGACCAAAAGTGTTCCAAAGAATGCATGCTCCTGGACTTAGGGGTTTTGCAGGGTTGGCTACAAGCATGAGAAAGCACAAGGTCACTTGAGCAAGAATGAATGGGGTTGCAGTATAAAACACAAGTCTGGTCCAGATTGAAAAAGAGGTTGGTTCACTCAATTTTTCCAGAGAACAACACTATGTTTTTGCATAAAGTTGGATGGCATGCTACCACTGACATCCCATATTTTTGGTGGAGTCTCTAGGAAAAAATTTAATTAGGCTATAGTGCAAAAATGTCCACTGGACCAGATTTGAAAAATAGGTGTTAAACTCAAAATATGAAATGAAATAAATATATTATTGCACAAAAGTGATTTAGAGACATCACATGACATCTCCAAATTTTGGTTGGATTTTTAGTTAAATTTATCCACTGGTTGTAGTACAAAAAGAGCTCCAAAACTTAAAACAAGTCATTTAAATGAATAAAGCTCAGGGTGAAATAATTTAATAAATAAATCTACTGATTAAGAAATGTTTTAATGAGAGAGCATAGAAGTCCAATATATTTTGGAAAGATCCACTTGGGTAGAAACTCCCCACTATTAAAAAGAAAAGCTCTGAAATCAACAGAAATATCCTGAAGGCAAAAAAATTTAAACTCCTGGCAAAATTTTAATATTTAAAACCTGGTTAAATTTTTGGGGTGTTACAATTACTACCCCCCTTAAGAAAAATCTCGTCCTCGAGATTTGCTAAGGGTTGTTAAAACAAAAATTACTTTTACCTGGTCAAAAGATCATTTTACTTAAGCGGTAAAAAGTGGCTACAGTGAGAGGGCAATAAGTGGTGAATAACTACAATGTGGGATACTAGCATTGTGTGAAGAAATCCATGTTTAGGAAAAACGAGCGATTTCTACGCTGGACGCAGAAAATTTAGAATAAGTTCTAAATTCTAAAATACGCTGGTCGTACCCGAGAGCATAGTGCTCCCTCTAGCTGACAGGTGGCCCAGGGCCCATGGTCAGTCTCTCCTTCTTCCTCCGGCTTTCTCTTCTTCCTCTCTTCCGCGCGCTTTCCCGGCTTTCTCCACCGGCGACGTTTAGCGCGTAGGGCATCTAGGCCGTACTGCGGTAGTGTGGGGCGTGCTTGCTGTCGGTGCAGTGTGCACTCACCTCGCGGGCCAGTGCGCTGTCGGCACTGCTCGCGGATTCGGCTCCGAACACCGGTGATCGGGCGACGAGCGGCGCTGGTGGACTTCGCCCACCCTACACCGATCTCGAGCTATAAAACGACCGCGGTGCTCTTTCTTCATCTTTGCACCTGGCCTCGTTTCTCCTCCTCCTTCTCCTCCATTACTGCTCACCGGAGCTTGAGACGAGGCTCCAATGGCGGAGACGGTGCCGGACTGGTACGTGATCCTGGTGTGTGGAGGGCTGGCGGCAGTGCTGGGGCTCTCTGTGCTCCTGTGCGCAATGATCCTTGATGATCGCCGTGATGCTGTTGCTTGGGTGCTGGCTCTCCGTGGTGGCGGTGATCACGGGGATTAGGCGTAATTCTGGTTGTTATCTGTTGTCAGTGTGCTGGAGGTGATTAGTATTCGGATGATTACCCGCTAATCTCTCCCTTGGAGGTTGTGGTGTGCTTAGAGGGGTGGTTGGTGAGATGCAACATGGTTGCGTGTCTTTGCAAGCAGTGTGAGAGTCTGAGTGGTTGTGGGTCTGCTGCCGTGGTGCTGCGTGAATAAAAATAATCCATGCAGTGAGAGGATAAATGATGCAGCAACTCAGGGAAAAGAAATCTCATTCCAGGATTTTCGCGGTTACACAGGTTAATCACGAAGAAAACTACTCATACTAGTAGAAACTAAGTACTCGACTCGTCGCACAAATTTGAGGTACCATGCATAAGTTACAACGTAATAATAAACGCTGCAATAACAAACATAGCAGTGACGTCTAAAAGGAGAGTGGTAACTGGACAGGGTCTCGAGAAAAAGTCTCTGGCAATGGAATACACTCCTCTTCTATCGGAGGAAGCGGATTGACCAGTCGATGTATGTGTCTCTCCGGATCGGGCCTCAGTGGTCTGCCGATGGCAATCTGAGGATTCAGATCAGCGAGACTCTGGAGATAATCCATCACTCGCTGGTTCAAATGCTCTTGAGCGGTGATGTACTGGATAAGGTTGGCTAGTACTGGGTCTCTCTCAATCCGTCCACCAGAAAAAGATGTTACCCCTCCGTGTGCCGCACGGCTCGGAAAGTAATAATATCCTCGTTCGCGAGCATAGGTTACCGCGAATCGAAGATGAGCAATTGCTTCGTTCGCAGCAGCTTCTATGGCCAAGCGTGGGGTCGGCATGGATTTCCCCACGAAGGAAACCTCCGTTGGATCTTGGTTGGGGTCTATGGGAGGAATGTGTACTGCTGCCCAATATTCCGAGGTGGAAGGGGTGATTCTCGATTTGAACAGCTCATACTGGGGTGGCTGGGTAGAACCCATGGTACTGCAGGTAAAGTCCCACAATATTTTGACGAAGCTACCTGGGGTTGCATATAGGGTTCTCCGATAAATACTAGGGCTCGACATGGCAAGAAATGGTTGTGAGAGTGGTGCACGAGGTGAGGGTTGCTGGGTAAGGTCACAAGGTGGCCTTCTTATATAGCATCTGGCTAGTTTATTTACCGTGCTGAAAGGTAATGAATATGCCAGATTACCTCCAAAGGTCGGGTCAGTGTCAGAGATACACATATCTCATAAAGACACGTGTTACTGTGGGTGTCGTCGGGGTTGGTTTTGGTAGCGGTGCCCTGAAAATGTGCAACTATGCGCTGACAAAATACGCAAGGCTACTATTAAAACAGAGGCACAACGACAGGCTGCTTTTATTTATAAGGTCGCACGATTACAAAGCGAGGATATACTGAGACTCGGTACTACTTGTACGGCTTAGTCTACCTCGTTTATGTCTAAACGGGCGTGCCTGGTGGATGTCGAGGCTTCTCCACATGTCTCACTGTTGGGATTAGTCGGAGACGATGGAGGGACTGCAGGGTCGGGGTAGCGATGATGACCATCGCGGGGATTGTTGGCCACAATTCCGTTGGAGTGTGCTCCCAAAAGGTGATGAAGCACTTCTGGGGTTATCACAGTACCTTGGCCGCTGGCTGGAGCTGACCTCAGGGTCTCGATCGGGTGTCCAAACAGCACGACTGGGTTGTCGGTGTCGGGCTCGATTTCCCTGTTTGCCGGGGCTCGGTGAACCAGCTCTCCTCGAGCTGCGATCAGATCAATCATGATCTGGTCGAACAGTGCCTCTAGTGCACGTACATAGCACACTAGGTGCAACAATGCAGCATCCGTCTCGTGATCCCCATTGGCAACTTGGAGTGGTCTACCATACCCTTCACGCCTGGGGTAGTAGTAGAACGAGCGACAGTTAACTCTGGGCGACAACTGCCGGAGTTGAACTATAGCTTCTCGATCAGCTAGCTGGATGGCTTGTGGCTCGAAGGAAGTTGTTCTTCCGGTGAACCTGTAGGGGCGTTCTGGCGACAGACCCCTACCGTAGATGTGCACAGTGGCCCAGAATTGGCGGTCCTCACCGCTCATGGGTCCTTGGTACACAACATATTTTGGGGGCTCTTCTAACGCATCGGCACGAAGGGTGAGGTTTGCGAGTATGGTCACGAAACCTCCAAGGTTGGTTGTTGTGGTCTCATTGTGCACTATGGGACCAGGCATTGTGGCTAGGTTGGGGAAGAGGTTGTGCTGTGCTGGGTTGAGGCTAGCGTGCCCTTTTTATAGAAAAGGGGACGGAATCTTCCTTCGCACGCTTGCGAATGAGACATTTTTGCCATCGGTCACTGGTGTGTGATCGACCGGCTAGGCTGATAGGTTGGGCACCGACTGCCAAAAGTGTCGGGATCACTGTGTGGCTATCTTGCACGGGAAGCTTGGCTGGGGTTTTGGTTAGGTTCTGGTGGGTTGGTTTACCGAGGTTTATCGACCTGGCTAGGATAGAATTAGCCAATGGTCAGCCTGGCTCTGGTACCAAGTTTGTGGGGACCGATTCTCCAAGTGTTAATTTCCAGAAAATGGCCCTTATGCTCACCAGCCCCAGGATAACTGTTAGCTGATGAGGCACCAACTTGATACAGAAATTCCAAGGCAAAATGCAAAATATGTAGTACAAGACCATTCTGGCCTGAGTACAACAATTGGTTTCTAGTGGTTGATGGCGGAAGAGGTTTGTGGATCATCAGTGTCTATGGGACTCCAATTCCCATAGGAATAGCTGACCAGGTTAACTCCTATCTTCGCGAGGCTGCTATCACCGTTGCTTAGGTTTCGGGGCTGTCGTCACGGTCGCTCCTCTCCGCGCAAGAAAAATCTGGCCAAGACAATAGCCAGGGACAAGCCAGTTAGTACTTTGAATGTACTCGCAAACATTATGAACACAGGTATAATATAACAATGATGTGCTGAAAATATTTTATGCTCATGACGTCAGTCACAAAAGATAAATAAAACTTTGATGCGTGCAAGCATGTTATTTATGGATATGCAATAACATAGTAGTAATAAAATTATAATATAAATAACAAGCATGCCACAGTCGGGCTTAGGACACCAAAAGGGCTTAAAGATGCCACAGTCGGGCGTCTTAGCGACACCACATAAAGGGCTTTAAAAGGAATGCCACAGTCGGGCGTCTTAGCGACACCACATAAAGGGCTTTAAAAGAAATGCCACAGTCGGGCGTCTTAGCGACACCACATAAAGGGCTTTAAAAGGAATGCCACAGTCGGGCTTCTTAGCGACACCACATAAAGGGCTTTAAAAGAAATGCCACAGTCGGGCGTCTTAGCGACACCACATAAAGGGCTTTAAAAGAAATGCCACAGTCAGGCGTCTTAGCGACACCACATAAAGGGCTTTAAGAGAAATGCCGCAGTCGGGCGTCTCAGCGACACCACATAAAGGGCTTAAAAGAAATGCCGCAGTCGGGCGTCTCAGTGACACCACATAAAGGGCTTTAAAAGAAAACATAGTGAATATCCAGGAGGTAGAACCATCCCAGGGATATTCGATAATACCAATAATATCACGGGTTAGTCCACAACAAAAATAATAATCATAATCATCACAAGTCACAAGTCGTGATTCTAGTTCTGGTTTAATAGTTTCACCTCCAAAGACCGACACTAAGACCGACACTTGACCCATCCCAGACTATAGTCCTTAACCATGGACACGGCTATTCGAATAGGTTTAGTCTCTGCAGAGGATGTACTCTTTACCCACGAGTAACGGATTCCTTTAGCCCATCGGGACTAATTCCATCTACGGTCTTTTTGCTGAAAACACACCTAACTTGCACACACCAGCTTAACTCACATGTGTCTGGAATCACCCACGACACCTGCCAAGAAAAACTCTAAGTGGGGAGGCTACAACCTCGACGTAACATGGGATCACAAAATTTATACCGCGCGCAAACTGGGGAGCTACCCCCTTCGGCTACAACCAAAACACCAATGCTCCCGGACCCGGTGGCATGACTACCGGATGCCTCCAGTATCTTCCACTATGGCCTCTTTGTACGGTGTGTGCTAGGAAAGGGGTTGACAACTTACTGAACCGTACCCTACTTGTTGTAGAGACGAGTGGTAGTACGAAGCAAGTATGGGGGTTACTGGCACAAGACTCGATCTACGGTCGACTCAGGAGGTTGTAATATTCTCTGCAAGATTAGCATAACAAATACATATACTTCAACCAACAGATAGAAACACCACGCAACATACCCCCTCATGCCATACCGGACACGATCGTCTCGACGGAGGACTAGGGACAAGACCGTCTCTACCCAAGACAGAAGCCTTCCCGGCTTCCCTTCCGGTATGCATGAAAGGCATATGACGGTGATTTCCATCACAACCATATCAACTCCATCAGCATAAAAATCATTAATATGCACTCATGAGTAGGATCACATCCTCACATAAAATGTCGTATGCTCGTGTCGGGGTGGTGTTATCACCGTGTCAAACAACATACACAAAAATTATACCAGGGTTCAGAATGCTTGCCTTCAGGTCATGGGAAAGCAGGGTGCATTCCAAAACATCTTGAAATCTTTCTCCTCTCTTCAAAAATCCTATTTTTGAAAATATATATGAATTAACACACAAAATCAAAACAGCACAAAAAGTTGTTTTGAAATTTTTTCAAATAAATCTTCAAATAAACTAGACAATATTTGAGAGAGGTAGGAAAAGGAATTAATTTATTTGGAGTTGTATTTAATAAGATATAGCCAGTCAAAGTTTGGTCAAAATCTGTTATTTAAAATAAAACAGAAAAGAAAATGTTTCGAATATGTACACGTCGAAGGCGTAATTTGGAAACGCGCTTCCACTTAACCCACATGGACTGGGGCGGGGTCACTGACAGTGGGTCCAGGGGGGCCACTGGTCAGGTTTGACCAGTCCATCCCTCCCCCCTCTTCCTTCGCCCGAACGGAGGCCAGGAGACGGCGATCAACGCCGGCGGATGGCTGCTCCTCGCGGGCTCCAGAGAGTCGAGATGGATCCGCAAGATCGGGGCGGTCCTCCCGGTGGTCGTTGGGTCGGCGGGGGTGGAGGGAGTCGCCGACGGTGAGCTTCGCCGCGGAGGAGGCCTCGGGAGCAAAGTGCTTTTGGGGGCTGCCGTGGTTCCCGATCGAAATCGAGTAGGGGGAAGGGTTCACGGGAGGAAGAGAAGGCTCCTGGTGGAGAGAGTGGAGAGGGGGGGTTCTAATGGTGCCGGAATGGCCGGGGCGGTGGCGGCGACAGGAGTTGCCGGAGACGGGGAAGAAAACCTCCCCGGGTCGATTGCGAGCTAGGGAAGCGCCATTGGGGTGGCCTGAGGTTGCCTCTGTGCGGGAACGGGCTCGGGGCTTCCTTAAATAGGCGAGTCGAGGCGGTTTAGCGGCGGCCACGGATAAGGTTGCCGGCGACCGTCTTCTGTAGCTGCAGGGCATCGTGGCGAGGCTGGGGATGGTGGCGGGAGCTAGCGGACGAGCGGCTACTGCTCCAAGGGCGAGCTGGCGAGCGGAGGTGGCTTGGGAGGCGCTGGCCAGTGCAGGAGCTGTCGGGCGGCAGTGGCGGCTAGCTGCTGGCCTGCCGGAGACATGGCGAGAGCTGTGGGGCTCGGGGGTGCAGCAGGGGACACGGCGTGCTGGCTGCGGTCGGTCATGGACTGGAGTGAGTGCGGGGCATGACGCGGCAGCTCGGGCACACGTGCGTGCCAAACGCACGCTCTGGGCGCGCCCAGAGCAAGCCCGGGACGTGCTCGACGAAATGCCAGGGTAGCCTAGAGGTCGCGGGTGAGGTTGGCAAGGAACAGGGCTAGTTTAGGGTTGGCTAGGGAATCAAGGGACATGGAGGATAGGTCAGGGGCTCAAGTTCACAATGTAAACTTGAAATCATGCCAAATCTGGCTATGCACTCAGGGTGTTTGTCAAAATGCCAAAGGCACCTATGCAGTTCTTGGGGTGGCAAATCTTCCAGAGTGGGGTCTCTTTAGAGGAAAGAGGGGGTGGTGAGGTTAGTTTAACAAAAGGAGAAACCTGCTAGTGCAAGTTTTGCAAAACTACAATTCTGGACCGGAAGTAAATGGCATCATTACATGGACCAAAAGTGTCCCAAAGTGTGCATGCTCCTGGCCTTAGGGGTTTTGCAGGGTTGACTACAAGCATGAGAAAGCACAAGGTCATTTGAGCAAGAATGAATGGGGTTGCAGTAGAAAACACAAGTCCAATATATTTTGAAAAGATCCACTTGAGTAGAAACTCCCCACTATTAAAAAGAAAAGCTCTAAAATCAACAAAAATATCCAGAAGGCAAAAAAAATTAAACTCCTGGCAAAATTTTAATATTTAAAACCTGGTTAAATTTTTGGGGTGTTACACCCCCTCTCCAGGCGCGCCGAGGTGTGTTGTACCCACCTGGTGGCCCCGCAAACGACCCCCTTGACACTATAAAATCACATATTTCCAGAAAAAAATCAGGGAGAAAGAATTATCCCTATCCACGAGGCGGAGCCGCCGCCAAGCCCTGTTCTTCCTCGGGATGACAGATCTGGAGACCGTTTGGGGCTCCAGAGAGGGGGATCTCCGTTCTTCGTCATCACCAACCCATCTCCTTCGCCAATTCCATGATGCTCCCCATCGGGAGTGATTAATTCCTTCATAGGCTCACTGGTCGGTGAGGAGTTGGATGAGATTCATCATGTAATCGGGTAAGTTTTGTTAGGGTCTGATCCCTAGTATCCACTATGTTCTTAGATTGATATTTCTACGACTTTTCTATGCTTAATGCTTGTCACTTTGGGCCCGGGTGCCATGAAATCAGATCTGAACTGTTTATGAATTTATCATTATATCCATGTTTTAGATCCGATCTTGCATCTTATAGTCACCTACTACGGTTATGATCCGACAACCCCGGAGTGACAACAACCGTGCCCACTCTCAGTGATGACCATAGTTTGAGGACTTCATGTATTCACTATGTGTTAATGCTTTGTCTCGGTTCTCTATTAAAAGGAGGCCCTAATATCCCTTAGTTTCCAATATGGACCGCACTGCCACAGGAGGGTAGGACAAAAGATGGCATGCAAGTTCTTTTAATAAAGCACGTATGACTCTTTACGGAATACATGCCTACATTATATCGATGAACTGGAGCTAGTGCCATATCGCCCTAGGTTATAACTGTCACATGATGAATGTCATCCAACAAGTCACCGATCCAGTGCCTACGAATTTAACTTATATTGTTCTTGCTAAGTTATTAATGTTTCTACTGTACGTTACTGCTACAATATCACTGCTATCACTGTTCTGTTACCGTTGCTGCTGCTACTATCATAAAAACTATCATACTACTATGCTACTAATCACTTTGCTGCAGATAATTAATCTCCAGGTCTGGTTGAATTGACAACTCAGCTGCTAATACCTTCGAATATTCTTTGGCTCCCCTTGTGTCGAATCTATAAATTTGGGTTAAATACTTAGCCTCGAAAACTGTTGCGATCCCCTATACTCGTAGGTTATCAAACTGCATACCGGGCATGCATGCTAATCCTCGTACTCATCGCAGTAGAGGATGCAGTCATTAGGGCATGCATGTATCTTTTGCACCTCTAATCCTAGAGAGCAGTCAGCCTTCTTTGCTTTGTACGTACTGTCGGGAAATTCGTTGTCCTTTGGAAGCATCTTCTTTATCATTATTAGCAACTTTTTAATTCCCTTGTCACATACACCATTCTCTGCCTTCCATTGCAGCAATTCCAGTGTGATGCGTAGGTTTTTCCTGTCATCTTTGCATTTTGGGTTCAACAATTTCTTGTGATCCTCTAACATGCGCTGCAACTTCAGCCTCTCCTTTTCAATTGTAGTTTCCCTTTGTGTCGGCAATGGCCAGACCAAAATTACCAGCAGGCTCATCTGATGCTTCTTCTTCAGCTTCTTCCCCCACTGTTGTACCGTCGTATTCAGGGAACCCATGACCAGGATAGCGGTCGTCGTCCTCTTCTTCTTCATTCTCTTCCATTAGGACCCCTCTTTCTCCATGCTTGATCCAACTATTATAGCCGGACATGAAATCGGACTCAAATAGGTGGACGGGAATGGCTCTTGAGTTAGAGTAATTTCAATCATTCTGATAGTCAGCACATGGACCACACATAAAACCACCCGCCCGCTTGTTGCCTCAGCCGCAAGCAGAAAAGTATGCATGCCATTAATGAACTAGGGAGAGCATCAGTCATCGTATATCCATTGCCGGCTCATATTCATTACACAACACCGAAAACACCAAATTAATAGAAGTTCATACATAAAGTTCACACACACTTATTCTCATAAAACAACATACACACTCTCTAGCTAAAATATTTAAATGCAACAACAAATGCAATCAAGATCGCAGCTATGGTAACAATTGATCCAACAACATAATGATACCAAGCCTCACTATCAATGGCATATTTTCTAATCATTTCAATCTTCAAGCGCATTGCATCCATCTTGATCTTGTGATCATCGATGACATCGGCAACATACAACTCCAGTTTCATATTCTCTTCTTCAATTCTTTTTAATTTTTCTTTCAAATACTCATTTTCATTTTCAACTAAATTTAACCTCTCGACAAGAGGGTCGGTTGGAATTTCCGGTTCACATACCTCCTAGATAAAAATATCTATGTCAACTTGATGGGCATAATTTGTCATAAACATGAAATGTAACAAATACTTATAAAATAGAATATACCACATCAAATCATAAACCCGACAAGGGCCGACGGGGACGTATATCATAACCATGCCACTATGTATAACAGAAAAACATACGGGTAAGAAAATTATACAAGTAACTATCTAAATCACCCAAACATGATTTTTTTAAAGGATAAGAAAAAGAGGCTCACCAAGGTGGTGCCGGCGACGGGACGGTGCGGGCAATCTATGGTGGTTAGAACGGGGACGGGAAGGAACTAAGTAAACCACACTGATACATCTCCAACGTATCTATAATTTTTGATTGCTCCATGCTACCTTATCTACTGTTTTTGACTATATTGGGCTTTATTTTCAACTTTTATATTATTTTTGGGACTAACCTATTAACCGGAGGCCCAGCCCAGAATTGTTGTTTTTTGCTTATTTCAGTATTTCGAAGAAACAAAATATCAAACGGAGTCCAAACGGAATTAAACCTTCGGCAACATGATTTTCTCACCGAATGTGATCCAGGAGACTAGGAACCTGCTCCAAGGAACAACCGAGGAGGTCATGAGGGTGGACGGTGCCCCCCTGGGCGCGCCCCCTGCCTCGTGGGCCCCCTGTTGCTCCACCGACGTACTCCTTCCTCCTATATATACCTACGTACCCTGGTCAGATCAGATACGGAGCCAAAAACCTAATTCCACCGCCGCAACCTTCTGTATCCACGAGATCCCATCTTGGGGCCTGTTCTGGAGCTCCGCCGGAGAGGGAATCTACCATGGAGGGCTTCTACATCAACACCATAGCCTCTCCGATGAAGTGTGAGTAGTTTACTTCAGACCTTCGGGTCCATAGCTAGTAGCTAGATGGCTTCTTCTCTCTTTTTGGATCTCAATACAATGTTCTCCCCCTCTCTTGTGGAGATATATTCAATGTAATCTTCTTTTTGCAGTGTGTTTGTTGAGATCGATGAATTGTGAGTTTATGATCCAGCTTATCTATGAATAATATTTGATTCTTCTCTGAATTCTTTTATGTATGATTGAGTTATCTTTGCAAGTCTCTTCGAATTATCCGTTTGGTTTGGCCAACTAGATTGGTAGTTCTTGCAATGGGAGAACTGTTCAGCTTTGGGTTCAATCTTGCGGTGTCCTTACCCAGTGACAGAAAGGGTTGCAAGGCACGTATTGTATTGTTGCCATCGAGGATAACAAGATGGGGTTTTTATCATATTGCATGAATTTATCCCTCTACATCATGTCATCTTGCTTAAGGCGTTACTCTGTTTTTAACTTAATACTCTAGATGCATGCTGGATAGCGGTCGATGAGTGGAGTAATAGTAGTAGATGCAGAATCGTTTCGATCTACTTGTCTCGGACGTGATGGATATATGCATGATCATACCTAGATAACCTCATAATTATTCGCTTTTCTATCAATTGCTCAACAGTAATTTGTTCACCCACCGTAGAATACTTATGCTCTTGAGAGAAGCCACTAGTGAAACCTATGGCCCCCGGGTCTATTCTCATCATATCAGTCTCTATTATTTTATTACTTGCTTTGCCTTTTACTTTTTCCTTTGCATCTCTATATCAAAAATACCAAAAATATTATTTATCATCTCTATCAGATCTCACCCTCGTAAGTGACCGTGAAGGGATTGACAACCCCTAATCGCGTTGGTTGCGAGTAGCTATCGTTTTTTGTAGGTACGACGGACTCGCGCGTGATCTCCTACTGGATTGATACCTTGGTTCTCAAAAACTGAGGGAAATACTTACGCTACTTTACTGCATCATCCTCTCCTCTTCGAGGAAATCCAACGCAGTGCTCAAGAGGTAGCAAGAAGAATTTATGGCGCCGTTGCCGGGGAGTTTGCGCAAAAGTCAACTATACCAAGTACCCATCACAATCCCTATCTCTCACATTACATTATTTGCCTCTCGTTTTCCTCTCCCCCACTTCACCCTTGCCGTTTTATTCGCCCTCTCTTTCCCAATCTCCTCCTCTCTTTCTCTTTTGCCTTTTTCGTTTGCCTTTTTGTTTGCCGCTATGTCTGAAACTGGGGAGATTATCATCAATATGGACAATAATGACAACATGGAAAATCCCGAGGCTCCGGCCGATGAACCCCCTATCTTGCATACTAAAAAATTTCGAATCGGCAGTGGTAACATTATTGGCAAGGGTGTTATTCAAGATTTCTGCACTTGTGCCGGTGCTTTTACCTTCCTTGGGTTGTTCTATTCTTCATAGAACTAGTAGTCTTGCGGATGCTATCGCTATGCTTGTAGTTGAACTTGAAAGACAATTTAACCATATGCATCCTTGCATCCAAAGGATTTTTTTAGAATTTTCTAATATTGAGCATTCTTCTGTTAAGCGTGCTGCTACTATCTTTTTGGATCATGAGTTTAGATTTATCATTAGAGAGGCCAAAGAAATCTTTGCACACTATAGGGTGGACGCCGGTCGTCCTCCCATAGAAGCGATCCTTTATGATCAAGAGGAATTTAGACGTTTTCAATCTTCCGACTATGTCGCTTTTAATGAAAACCTTAGGAAAAAGGTTCCTACCAAAGTCTTGATTGATTGCATTAACGAACTTAATAATGATTTTGCTCTTTGAAACCATGAGCTAGGATACTCTCTTGAGTATAGGCTCACAAAATTTTGCCAAAAGAATGCTTTTAGTGATGAAATAGTTGTGCACTATGAAGGGCCGAAGGAGGAACCTATTCCTCCTTTGATTGATCTTGGGGACCTTTGTCCCACCAAATTTAGCCCTTTTGATTACTTTTGCTTGCCTCAAATAAAGCTTGCTGCCGAACGTAGAGAATATGAGATGAGTTTTCAAGATCTATCTTACTATTATGGCACTCGTTAGATCTATCCTTGCTTTTATGCCTAGCTAAGGGCATTAAATGGTAGCGCTTGTTGGGAGACAACCCAATTTTATTTTGTGTTTTTTGTTTTTGCTTCCATTTAGGAATAAATATCCATCTACTTTCTGTTTAGATGTGTTTTATGTTTTAATTAGTGTTTGTACCAAGTAGAACCTATAGGATAAGCTATGATGATAGTTGATTTGATTCTGCTGAAAAACAGAAACTTTGCGCTCACGAGAAACAATTCAATAAATCACAGAAACGTGATTTTGCATTGATTCTTTTAGCTGCTGATCAATAAACAAATTTTCCAGTACATCCTATTTTGGTAGAATTTTTAGAGTTCCAAAAGTTTGCGTTAGTTACAGATTGCCACAGACTATTCTGTTTTTGACAGATTCTGTTTTTCGTGTGTTGTTTGCTTATTTCAATGCATCTATGGCTAATAAATTAGTTTATAAACCATAAGGAAGTTGGAATACAGTAGGTTCAACACCAATATAAATAAAGAATGAGTTCATTACAGTACCTTAAAGTAGTCTTTTGTTTTCTTTGACTAACGGAGCTCACGAGATTTCTATTGAGTTTTGTGTTGTGAAGTTTTCAAGTTTTAGGTGAATTCTTTTGATGGATTATGGAACAAAGAGTGGCAAGAGCCTAAGCTTGGGGATGCCCATGGCACCCCCAAGATAATCCAAGGACACCAAAAAGTCAAAGCTTGGGGATGCCCCGGAAGGCATCCCCTCTTTCGTCTACTTCCATCGATAATTTACTTCGAGCTATATTTTTATTCACCACATGTCATGTGTTTTGCTTGGAGTGTCTTGTATTATTTGCGTCTTTGCTTGTTAGTTTACCACAATCATCCTTGCTGTACACACATTTTGAGAAAGCCATACATGATTTAGAATTTTCTAAAATACTCTATGTGCTTCGCTTATATCTTTTGAGCTTGGTAGTTTTGCTCATAGTGCTTCACTTAAACCTTTTTGAGCGTAATAATTTTTGCTCTAGTACTTCACTTAGATCTTTTAGAGCACGGTGGTGGATTTGTTTTAAAGAAACTATTGATCTCTCATGCTTAACTTAGATTATTTTGAGAGTTGTTAATAGCATGGTAATTTGCTTAAAGATAATATACTTGGTATTCAAGATATGTGAAACTTTCTTTTGAGTGCGTTGAATACTAAGATAAGTTTGATGCTTGATAATTGTTTTGAGATATGGAGGTGATAACATCAAAGAAATGCTAGTTGGGGTGATTATGAATTTAAAGAATGCTTGTGTTGAAGTTTATGATTCCCGTAGCATGCACGTATGGTGAACCGCTTTGTGATAAAATTAGAGCACAATTTTATTTATTGATTGTCTTCCTTATGAGTGGCAGTCGGGGACGAGCGATGGTCTTTTCCGACCAATCTATCCCCCTAGGAGCATGCGTGTAGTGTTTTGGTTTTTGATGACTTCTAAATTTTTGCAATAAGTGCATGAGTTCTTTTGATTAATGTTGAGTCCATGGATTATACGCACTCTCACCCTTCCACCATTGCGAGCCTCTCTAATACCGCGCACTTTTCGCCGGTATCATACACCAACCATATACCTTCCTCAAAACAGCCACCATACCTACCTATCATGGCATTTCCATAGCCATTCCGAGATATATTGCCATGCAACTTTCCACCGTTCCGTTCATATGACACACATTAATTTTGTCATATTGCTTTTTGCATGAACATGTCGTTGACATTGTATTTCTGGCAAAGCCATCGTTCATAATTCTTTCATACATGTCACTCTTTATTCATTGCATATCCTGGTATACCGCTGGAGGCATTCATATAGAGTCATATTTTGTTCTAAGTATCGAGTTGTAATTGTTGAGTTGTAAGAAAAATAAAAGTGTGATGATCATAATTATTAGAGGATTGTCCCAGTGAGGAAAGGATTATGGAGACTATGATTCCCCCATAAGTCGGGATGAGACTCCGGACGAAAAAAAAGAGTGGCCAAAAAAAAGAGAGAAAAGGCCCAAATAAAAAAATGAGAGAAAAAAAGAGAAGGGACAATGCTACTATCCTTTTTCCACACTTGTCCTTTAAAATAGCACCATGATCTTCATGATAGAGAGTCTCATATGTTGTCACTTTCATATACTAGTGGGAATTTTTCATTATAGAACTTGGCTTGTATATGCCAATAATGGGCTTCCTCAATAGTGCCCTAGGTCTTCGTGAGCAAGCAAGTTGGATGCACACCCACTTAGTTTCTTTTGTTGAGCTTTCATATACTTATAGCTCTATTGCATCTGTTGCATGGCAATCCCTACTCACTCACATTGATATCTATTAATGGGCATCTCCATAGCACATTTATACGCCTAGTTGATGTCAGACTATCTTCTCCTTTTTGTCTTCTCCACAACCACCATTCTATTCCACCTATAGTGCTATGTCCATGGCTCACGCTCAAGTATTGCGTGAAAGTTGAAAAAGTTTGAGATTACTAAAGTATGAAACAATTGCTTGGCTCGTCATCGGGGTTGTGCATGATTAAATACTTTGTGTGATGAAGTTAGAGCTTAGCCAGACTATATGATTTTGTAGGGATAACTTTCTTTAACCATGCTATTTTAAGAAGACATGATTGCTTTAATTTGTATGCTTCAAGTATTATTACCTTTATGTTAATATGAACTTTTGCCTTGAATCTTTCGGATCTGAATATTCATGCCAGAATTAAGAAGATTTACATTGAAATTATGTCAAATTATCACTCCGCATCAAAAATTCTTTTTTATCATTTACCTACTCGAGGACGAGCAGGAATTAAGCTTGGGGATGCCTGATACGTCTCCAATGTATCTATAATTTTTGATTGCTCCATGCTACTTTATCTATTGTTTTTGACTATATTGGGCTTTATTTTCCACTTTTATATTATTTTTGGGACTAACCTATTGACCGGAGGCCCAGCCCAGAATTGTTGTTTTTTGCCTATTTCAGTATTTCGAAGAAACAGAATATCAAACGGAGTCCAAACGGAATAAAACCTTCGGGAACGTGATTTTCTCACCGAACGTGATCCAGGAGACTTGGATCCTGCTCCAAGGAACAACCGACGAGGTCACGAGGGTGGAGGGCCCCCCCCCCCCCGGGCGCGCCCCCCTGACTTGTGGGCCCCCTGTTGCTCCACCGACGTACTCCTTCCTCCTATATATACCTACGTACCCCTGTCAGATCAGATACGGAGCCAAAAACCTAATTCCACCGCCGCAACCTTCTGTATCCACGAGATCCCATATTTGGGCATGTTCCGGAGCTCCGCCGGAGAGGGCATCTACCATGGAGGGCTTCTACATCAACACCATAGCCTCTCCGATGAAGTGTGAGTAGTTTACTTCAGACCTTCGGGTCCATAGCTAGTAGGTAGATGGCTTCTTCTCCCTTTTTGGATCTCAGTACAATGTTCTTCCCCTCTCTTCTGGAGATCTATTCGATGTAATCTTCTTTTTGCGGTGTGTTTGTTGAGACCGATGAATTGTGAGTTTATGATCCAACTTATCTATGAATAATATTTGATTCTTCTCTGAATTCTTTTATGTATGATTGAGTTATCTTTGCAAGTCTCTTCGAATTATCTGTTTGGTTTGGCCAACTAGATTGGTAGTTCTTGCAATGGGAGAAGTGTTTAGCTTTGGGTTCAATCTTGCGGTGTCCTTACCCAGTGACAGAAAGGGTTGCAAGGCACGTATTGTATTGTTGCCATCGAGGATAACAAGATGGGGTTTTTATCATATTGTATGAATTTATCCCTCTACATCATGTCATGTTGCTTAAGGCGTTACTCTATTTTTAACTTAATAATATAGATGCATGCTTGATAGCGGTCGATGAGTGGAGTAAAAGTAGTCGATGCAGAATCGTTTCGATCTACTTGTCTCGGACGTGATGCCTATATACATGATCATACCTAGATAACCTCATAATTATTCGCTTTTCTATCAATTGCTCAACAGTAATTTGTTCACCCACCGTAGAATACTTATGCTCTTGAGAGAAGCCACTAGTGAAACCTATGGCCCCCGGGTCTATACTCATCATATCAATCTCTATTATTTTATTACTTGCTTTGCCTTTTACTTTTTACTTTGCATCTCTATATCAAAAATACCAAAAATATTATTTATCATCTCTATCAGATCTCACCCTCGTAAGTGACCATGAAGGGATTGACAACCCCTAATCATGTTGGTTGCGAGTAGCTATCGTTTTGTGTAGGTACGAGGGACTCGTGCGTGATCTCCTACCGGATTGATACCTTGGTTCCCAAAAACTGAGGGAAATACTTACACTACTTTACTGCATCATCCTCTCCTCTTCGGGTAAATCCAACGCAGTGCTCAAGAGGTAGCACACACCTACGTATGCAAACTAAGAAGTTAATTTGTGCTCAAATTGCATATAAATCAAATAAACTACCACATATAAATACTCCCAAACTAAAACCCACAAATCACTATACCTATAGAGAATTGCAAGAGCTAATCTAGCAATTAGAGATGAAAGGACAAAGTTCCTAACCTTTGTGAACACTTTGATGGATGGGGTGCCTTCAAATCTTGAGAAATTTTGGCAAAAATGGATGATGAGCTCAAGCAAGAGGGGAAGAACAGAGAAGAGGGGAAAGGGGAAGAAGAGAGTGCTCGCTGATGACCCACAAGTATAGGGGATCTATCATACTCCTTTTGATAAGTAAGAGTGTCGAACCCAATGAGGAGCAGAAGGAAATGACAAGCGGTTTTCAGTAAGGTATTCTCTACAAGCACTGAACTTATCGGTAACAGATAGTTTTGTGATAAGGTAACTCGTAACGGGTAACAGGTAACAAAAGTAACTAAGGTGCAACAAGGTGGCCCAATCCTTTTTTTAGCAAAGGACAAGCCTGGACAAACTCTTATATAAAGCAAAGCGCTCCCGATGATACATGGAAATTATCGTCAAGCTAGTTATCATCATGCTCATATGATTTGCGTTCGTTACTTTGATAATTTGATATGTGGGTGGACCAGTGCTTGGGTACTGCCCTTCCTTGGACAAGCATCCCACTCATGATTAACCCCTCTCGCAAGCATCTGCAACTGTGAAAGAAGAATTAAGGTAAACCTAACCATAGCATGAAACATATGGATCTAAATCAGCCCCTTACGAAGCAACGCATAAACTAGGGTTTAAGCTTCTGTCACTCTAGCAACCCATCATCTACTTATTACTTCTGAATGCCTTCCCCGAGGCCCAAATAATGGTGACGTCTCATGTAGTCGACGTTCACATAACACCACTAGAGGAGAGACAACATACATCTCATCAAAATGTCAAACAAATACCAAATTCACATGACTACTTATAACAAGACTTCTCACATGTCCTCAGGAACAAACGTAACTACTCACAAATCATATTCATGTTTATAATCAGAGGGGTATTAATATGCATAAAGGATCTTAACATATGATCTTCCACCGAATAAACCAACTAGCATCAACTACAAGGAGTAATCAACACTACTAGCAATCCACAGGTACCAATCTGAGGTTTTGAGACAAAGATCGGATACAAGAGATGAACTAGGGTTTGAGAGGAGATGGTGCTGGTGAAGATGTTGATGGAGAAAGACCCCCTCTCGATGAGGGGATCGATGGTGATGACGATGGCGACGATTTCCCCCTCCCAGAGGGATGTTTCCCCGACAGAACAACTCCACCAGAGCCCTAGATTGGTTCTGCCGAGGTTCCGCCTCGAGACGGCGGCGCTTCATCCCGAAAGCTTACTTATGATTTTTTTTCCAGGGCAAAATACACCATATAGAAGAAGATGGGCATCGAGGGCCTGCCGGGTGGCCCATGAGGCAGGGGGCGCGCCCTCCACCCTCGTGGACGGTGGGTGGCCCCCCTCTGGTGCTTTCTTCATGCAATATTTTTAATATATTCCAAAACTGACTTTTGTGGAGTTTCAGGACTTCTAGAGTTGTGCAGAATATGTCTGTAATATTTGCTCCATTTCCAGCCCAGAATTCTAGCTGCCGGCATTCTCCCTCTTCATGTAAACCTTTTAATATAAGAGAGAAAAGGCATAAGTATTGTGACATAATGTGTAGTAACAGCCCATAATGCAATAAATATTTATATAAAAGCATGATGCAAAATGGACGTATCAACTCCGCCATGCTTAGACCTCGCTTGTCCTCAAGCGAAAGCCGATATCAAAAAATATGTCCACATGTTTACAGATAGAGGTGTCGATAAAATAAAATACGGACATGAGGGCACCATAATCATTCTTAAAACAGCAACATATATATTGTCATATAACTTCTTATGCTAAAGTAACAATCTATTCACAATGTAAAGTATGAATCAGCAACTTCATTTAAAACTAGCAAACTATAATCTCAGTCATTGAAGCAATTGCAATTTATCATAGCATCGGAAAAAGTCACTATAAGAGCTTTTCAGCAAGTCCACATACTCAACTATCATTTAGTCTTTCACAATTGCTAGCACTCACGCGATATTTATGGGTATGAAGTTTCAATCGGACACAGAGAAAGATGGGAACTTATAGTTTCGCCTCCCAACCTTTTACCTCAAGGGTAATGTCAACAATAGTGCTTTATGAAAACGTACATCCAATTGGATATATATATATATATATATATATATATATATATATACACTATCCTGATCACGGGATGAGAATAATATTCTGATCACAACCTGACCTATCCTGCTAGTAGTACGTTGAACTTCCGCCAACATTGCCCAAATAGGGATTGCGATATATCGTTGGAAAGCTATGGACACCAATATCATTACCCAACTTAAATTTTTGGCAAAATGTAAGCGGTTTAAGAGCAGTTTTGAAAACCGTTTTTTCTTCACACAAAAAATGTGAATCGTATTTTCGATCGCATTTCTAAACCGTTTATCGTAATGAGGCATATAATATGGCGTTGGAAATCTGCTATAAAACCCCTACTTCCACATGTTGAAAGTTTTGTCTAATTCTCTATGGTTAAAGAGTAATTTGAAAAAACGTAAAATTTCACAAACCGAACAGCCGAGTTCGTATTTTCAACGTCATTTCTAAACGGCAAAGTGAGGCATATGATATGGCCTTGGAAAGCTTATGAAAATGCACTACTCTTTCATTTTTAAAGTTTTTTCTAATTTTGAACGGTTTAAAAGTAATTTAGAAAACGGTACAAGTCCTACCGAGTTCGTATTTTCGAGCTAATTTTTTAACTGTGCGTCCGAATGCAGCAAATGATATGGCGTTGGAAATCTTGAACAAATGCGAAACATTTTGGTATGTATTATTTCTCCCAATTCTTTACGGTTTTAACTCAGTTTCGAAAATGGCGAAAATCATATTTTCTCCGTATTTTCTACAAACTTTATCGGAATGGCGCAAATAATATACCGCTGAAAATCTATGGAATATGCGAAACTTTTTCATGTTCACAGTTTTCTCTAATTACTAGCCATTTTCAAGTAATTTCAAAAACGGCGAGATCATTTGTTCTGCCTTTATCGTGAAACAGATTCGCCAAAAATGCATCGCGTGAAGTACCTGAACTTCTCGGTATGAAACCTTGAATTTCACTCTATTTTTCACGTGCTTTTTTTTCCTCGTATATCTCTATCCACTGCTCCTAGCTCTACATCCACTCATCGGAATTGAGCAAGTGATATACCAATGGAAAGCTGCTGTAAACACGCAACTTTCCCGTGTTGATCATTTTTTCATACTCGCAACGATTTTAAAAGTTTTTTATCTGAAATTCATTCAGCGTAGTAGTTGAACTTCATGCTATTTTCACGTTGAACTTCTGTGACGTATTTTTGTTTGTACACGCGCCTAAACTTCCCTTTGTACGAATTCGACCTTCGGGCTATCTTTGCAACCGTGGCTTCCCCCGCGAATTATTCTGGTTAGTAGTGTTCTATATGACGTTAGTGTAATCTAGAAAGGTTTTTTAGCAACTAAATACCGGTTTTAAATAGAAATCTTGCTCGCTGGCGAATTTTGCTCTCGGGTCGTGATGAAATTGCGTTTTTTGAAATTTTACTGCCTGATTTGTTCGACCTGAACTTCCCCTAGTGCTAGGTTGAACTTCCGTCAACATTGCCCAAATGGGGCTTGCGATATACCGTTGGAAAGCTATGGACACCAGTATCACGACCCAACTTAAAATTTTGGAAAAATGTAAGTGGTTTAAGAGCAGTTTTGAAAACCGTTTTTTTCATAAAAAACATGAATCGTATTTTCGATTGCATTTCTAAACCATTTATCAGAATGAGGAAAATAATATCGTGTTGGAAAGCTACTGTAGAACCGCTCCTTCCACATGCTGAAAGTTTTTTCTAATTCCCTATGGTTAAAGAGTAATGTGGAAAATCGTAAAATTTCACAAACCCAACAACCGAGTTCATATTTTCGTTGCCATTTCTAAACGCCTAATCCAATTGAGACAAATGTTATCGCGTTGGAAAGCTTATGAAAATGCGCTTTTTTCTCATGTTGAAAGTTTTTTCTAGTTTTGAATGGTTTAAGAGTAATTTAGAAAACTATACAAGTTCTACCAAGTTTGTATTTTCGATATATCTTTTAATCATACGTCCGAACATAGCAAATGATATGTTGTTGCAAAGCCTGAACAAATGCGAAACTTTTTGGTATATATTGTTTCTCCAAATTCATTACGGTTTTACGTTGATTTTGAAAATGACTAAAAACGTATTTTTGCCGTAATTTCTACAAACTTCATCGGAACGGGGCAAGTAATATACTGTTGAAAAGCTACAAAAAATGTGAAACTTTTTCATGTTGATGGTTTTCTCTGAATCCCAGCCATTTTCAAGTTATTTCAGAAACGGCGAGATCACTCGTTCTGCCTTTATCGCGAAATAGATTCGTCGAAAATGCATTGCGTGAGATACTTGAACTTCTGTGGCAGTTATGCATGAACTTCACTCTGTTTTTCACGTGCTTTTTTTTGCTCGTAGCTCTTCATTCACTCACCAGAATTAAGCAAGTGATATATCGATGGAAAGCTGCTATAAACACGCAACTTTTCCGTGTTGATCATTTTTTCATACTCGCGACGGTTTTAAAAGTTTTTCTTGTGAAATTCATTCAGTGTAGTAGTTGAACTTCCTGTTGTTTTCACGTTGGACTTCTATGACATATTTTTATTTGTAATTTTCACATCCATTTTTGTCAGTGTTACACAAATGATATCTTTTTGTGCAACCTCTCTCACAATATTTTTTTAAATTTCTCCGACCGAGAACTTGAACTTACACAAATGATATTCCTGCCGTTTTGAAGTAAGTTAGAAAACGACGAGATCATGATTTCTGCCTTCATCGCAAATGGAAATGCACTGCGTGAAGTAGTTGAACTTCTCGGGCATGTCTATTTGAACTTCAATCTAATTTTTGACGTGCTGTTTTTTGACGTGTTGTTTTTTGCACTGCGTGAAGTAGTTGAACATCTTGGGCATGTCTGTTTGAACTTCACTTTGTTCACTTTATTGTATTTTTATATGAAATACACACCATGTTGTACGTGAACTTCTGGTTGGTATCACTTTGAACTTCTCTGGTTTGAGAGAATTATTTTAAAACATAGGAAACAACATATTTTTATGCATTTTGGACATCTAAATACATGGTGAACCTCTCTCACAAGAATTTTTGAACTCTCCCTCGCCGAGCACTTGAACTTCTAGCAACCATTTTTTCGTTTATGAGTTCTTTTCAAAAGTGCAAAAATGGCGTTGTGTTTTTAATTTTTTTGAATAGGTAAATCCTAGGTTTTAATAAACTTTGAACTTCTCTGTTATTTCAATTTGAAATTCACCTTTTTTATATTTTGAGTAAAGAATTGTATTCCATTTTTATATGGAAAAAATCTTAGTTTTGTAATAAACATTATACAAATTCTTCGTTATTTCGAACTGAACTTCTTGGTTTATTCGTTAGCAATTGGAAAAACTGAAGTTTTTGTGATAAATATTGAACTGCTCCATTTTCTAAAATTGAAATTCTTGGTTTATTATTTATTATCAAGGAAAATCTATTTTTTTCATATACATTGAACTATTTTATTTTGTTAAAATGAACTTCTTGGTTTTTTTCAATTCGAACTTCTTGGTCTCATTCATTTGTAACGGGGAAAAATGCTAGATTTGTAATAAACATCGTACAACTTCTTGAATTTCTTGGTTTTTTCGTTCGTAACGGGAAAATTTATGAGAAAAATATGCATTTCTTATAGACATCGAACTTCACCATTTTTTAAATTTGAACTTCTTAGTTATATTTGTTAGTAATGGGCAAAATCCTTTTTTGAACTTTCTCGGGCAGGTCACTTGAACTTCAAGCAACTAAATTTTTCCTCAAGACAATTGTCACAAATTTGTTACCGTTTGAGAGCAGTATTAAAAATGCCAAAGACAACATCGTTTTACTTGTTTTTAACATGTGGTTGAAGGTTGGACGTCTCGCACTAGAGATCCCGAACTTCACCGGGAGGAGCACGTGACCTTCTTACAACAAACCTTTGAAGCTTTTAGTTTTCTATGCTTATATTCTTATCTGAAATGCATTTCGTGTAGTAGTTGAACTTCCCACTGTTTTCATCTTGAACTTCTGTCACTTATTTTTGTTCAACCTCTCTCATAAGAATTTTGGAACTTTCTTGGGCCGAGCACTTGAACTTCTAGCAACTAAATTTTAGCCTTTGCTTGAACTTCCCGTTGTTTTCACCTTGAACTTATGTCACGTATTTTTTTTCAACCTCTCTCATAAGAATATTTGAACTTTCTCGGGTTGAGCACTTGAACTTGTAGCAACGAAAAAATTTAGCCTTTGCTTTTTCATTCTTTTTTTCATACAAATTTACAGCGTGTAGTACATGAACTTCTGGCAGTTATCAACCTGATCTTCTCTCGGTTACGTGAAAATATTTGAGTTTTTTTACAAATTTTTAATCTTTTTTCTTAATCTTTTTTATGAATTTTGAAGCGCTCTATTTTTAATAGTTGAACTGCTTGTTATTTTATTTTTGAACTTCTTGTTTCCATTCTTTAATAACGAGGAAAATCTGAGTTTTCCATAATCATCGAACTTCTCCATCTTTTTATTTTGCACTTCCTGGTTTTATTTCTTTTAGTAATGGAAAAAATCCTACTTTTTGATAGACATCGAGCTGCTCCATTTTTAAATTTGAACTTCTAGGTTTATTTTAACAGAGAAAATCTTTTTTATAAAATTGTTTGAGATGCTTTTTTTTAATTTGACCTTCTTTGGGTTTGTAATACGCATTGAACTTCTTTGTCTTTTTAATCTGAACCTATAGGATTTTTTTAGAAACAGCGAAACCTTTTTTATAATTTTTGAAATGATCATTTTTAAAATGTAAACTTCAATGTACTAGTATTACACAAAGAACAACTCAAAAAAGCTCCAACTTTTCCATGACACTAGCACATGAGCAAACATTTTGTGCATGGTATGGCATCCAAAATGAGAACTTATGCACTCAGCAACATATGTATCTTGCATAAGCGCCTTTTCATGCAACCAGATATAAACAAATTTGCACCAAAGCTAATCGGGTGGGGGAGAAATGAGAATGGATCGAGCTTCTTTGAATTTCTCTTCAGCTAGGCGTTTGTGCCACAAGAATGAAGATAAGTTGTCTATATGTGGCAATAAAAAAACCACACGAGAACACTCTGGCTCTGGCTGCTAATGCATGTACTTAGAATCACTCAGAGATGTAAATGAAGTTCATCGGCAGCTTCTATAATACTAAGAGAATTTTTCTACCTTTTTTAGTGGAATTGTTTTGCCGAAAATAATTTGAAAAATATATGTTACAAAACACATTGGAGAGAGATGCATATGTGTACTTCCTCGGCAGCATTACACGAACTTCTCAACATAAAATTACTTTCCTTCACATAAACATGTGCATATTTGTTTTTGGCAATATAAATCCTACAAGGGATGCAGCAGCATAGAAAATCCAGAATGGCAAGGCTATTTACCGGGTCAGCCGAAAAATAATTTTGTTCCAGTCAGAATTTTTCATGGATTCGACATCTATTTTTAATCACTTTCTTTTTGACAAACTAAATGAACAACAATAAGAAACGGGGGGGCACTAATAGACTGTGCTTTTATTATTATATTTGACCGGAGCAGACGACATGAACAATAGTGCACTTTTTGCAAAATTCACTGCCCCAACACACAAATCTTGCAAGAATAGCAGCAATCGAAATAGCAACATCAACAGACGTGATGCTCGGTGTCTGTGCCGACGAAGCAGGAGCGCTGGAGGAGGGCTCACCAGACGGAGATGGCAGGCCGCACCGGAAGGGGTGGAAGGCCGCGCCAGAGTTGATGGAAGGTTGGATCGTGCTGGTGGGCGGTGGTGGGCTGGAGTGGGCGGCGGTGGGCTGGATCGAGGCCGCGCCTAGGCGGCAGCGGTGACGCGTAGTGGAGGAGGGAGAAGGAGGCGGTCGACATGGAAAAGGAAGGGGCCAGGAGGAGGCATGGGCGGAGGAGACAGGGGCGGAGGCGCCAGGAGGAGGCGGAGGCGGCGTGGGCGGTGCGTCGGGGGAGGCGGGGCGGAGGGGCACCGGGAGAAGGCGGGGTGGAGGGGCACCGGGAAAAGGCGGGGCGGAAGGGCCCGGGAAAAGGCGGGGCGGAAGGGCACCGGGAGAAGGAGGGGCGGGGCGGAGGCGCGCCGGGAGAAGGCAAGGCGGGGCGGTGGCGCGCCGGGAGGAGGCGCTCGGTGGCGCCAGGAGAAGGCGGGGGCGGCGGTGCGCCTGAAGGAGCCGGGGTAGGCGGCGGCGGTGGATCGAGAGGATGTGGTGGGCATCGGGTGGATCGGGGGAGTTGGGGAGAGGTACGGTAGTGGGGTAGGTGGGTTGGATTTTTTATTTAGGGCGTCGGTTTCGGAACATGTCCATCGGACCCTATATAGGGCGCGCCGTGATCCAAATAGTTATTCCAATTCTGGAATTAGAATAGTCTTGTCCTATATATATATATATATATATATATATATATATATATATCAAGATCTTTCCAACACATAGTGCTTGCCAAAGCATCAAGTGTAAAAAGGAAAGGTGAAGATCACCATGACTCTTGTATAAGGTAGAAGACAAAAATAAAAGATAGGCCCTTCGCAAAGGAAAGCAGAGGTTGTCACGTGCTTTTATGGTCGGATGCACAAAATCTTAATGCAAAAGAACGTCGCTTTATATTGCCACTTGTGATAGGGACCTTTATTATGCAGTCCGTCGCTTTTATTTCTTCCATATCACAAGCTCGTATAAAGCTTATTTTCTCCACACTAATAGATCATACATATTTAGAGAGCAAATTTTATTGCTTGCAATAATGAAAACTTAATTACTTGAAGGATCTTACTCAATCCATAGGTAGGTATGCTGGACTCTCATGGCAAAACTCGGTTTAGGGATGTTTGGAAGCACAAGTAGTATCTCTACTTTGTGTGAAGAATGTCGCTAGCATGAGGGGAAAAGGAAGCTCAACATGTTGGATGATCCATGACAATATAATTTATTTCGGATATAAGCAAACATAACTCATTATGTTGTCTTCCTTGTCCAACATCAACTTTTTAGCATGTCATATTTTAATGAGTGTTCACAATCATAAAAGATATCCAAGATAGTATATTTATATGTGAAAACCTCTCTTTCTTTATTACTTCCTATTAATTGCAACGATGACCAAAACTATGTTTGTCAACTCTCAACAACTTTTATGCATCATAATCTTTATATGTGAAGTCATTACTCTCCATAAGATCAATATGATCTTTTTATTATTTCTTTTTCTTTTATTCCCTCAAGATCATAGCAAGATAGCAAAGCCCTCAACTCAAAACTAATCTTTATTATATATAACTCACGGACTCGATTACATAGATAGGGATCAACACAAAACTGAAAGCTAGATCATGCTAAAACTTTATTCTACAAGATCAAGATATAACCAAAATGATTGAACAAAGAAAAACGGTAAAGATAGAAGTGTGATGGTGATACGATACCGGAGCACCTCCCCCAAGCTTGGCAGTTGCTAAGGGGAGTGCCCATACCCATGTGTTTATGTCTCTTTCTTCGGAGGTGGTGATGATGGATTTGTTGATGATGTAGGCTTGTCGTCCATCTTCCAAGGCATAGGCTCACCATCATAGAAATATGATCGAGTCTCCGGGATCCTCAAATCTGCAGCCAAACTCATCCTCTTGAATCTATATTCATACTCACAGTTTTGGTTCTGTAGGTCATAGATCTGGGCTTGGAGGTGCTTAATTTTCTTGTGAAGCTTGAAGATGGTCTCCCCAATGTTCTGGGCAACCAGCTTGTGGTTGTTGGTGAACTCCGCAATCATCATGTGGTTGGCATAGAGTCCATGTTCCACCATCCCTTGGCACTTGAAAACTTGTTGCTCCATTGCTTCGAGTCTTGTCTCCGCGCTTCCGGTCCTCCTTGGTCCCTCAACATCACGGATGTGCAGCACCCCTCACGCATCTCAATGGTTTGAGGGTGTTGCAGCACCTTCGCGAGGTAAGGGTTGATGACCTTCTCAAAAAACTTATCCTTGGGGGCGCTTGAAGACGTCTTGGTGATCTAGATCTGTCAGAAAAACAGCTCGAAACAAAAGCAGAGGATTTCGTCGTGGTACGGTGGTCAAAACCTTCGAGAGATTATATAATGATTTTTTACCGACCAAAAGAAGTATCGTGCAAGAAAACGGAGTCCAGACGGCACACGAGGTGTCCACGAGGCAAGGAGCGCGCCTAGGGGGTAGGGCGGACCCTCCACCCTCGTGGATGCCCCGTGTATCCTCCGGTCTGCTTCTTATTTTCCTAATTTTTTAAATATTCCAAAACGGAGAAAAATTGCTATTTCAGCAGTTTTGGAGTCGGTTTACTTACCGTACCACATACCTATTCCTTTTCGGAGTCTGAAACATTCCTGAAAGTGTCCCTTATGTACTCCTCCGGGGGTACGGTGTCAATAACATTGTTTTCAACATTTATGGGATTACCTGAGATATAATGTTTGATTGTTTGACCGTTCACCACCTTCGGATTTGTGCCTTCGATGTTGTTGATTTTGATGGCACCGGAACGATAGACCTCCTCGATAACGTAAGGGCCTTCCCATTCAGACAGAAGTTTTCCTGAAAAAAATAATCACCTACAGTAAACTCACGCTTTTGTATCCTTTTAGCATGCCATCTTTTAACTTCTTCTTTAAACAATTTGGCATTCGCATAGGCCTGGGTTCTCCATTCATCAAGTGAGCGAGTGTCAAATAGTCTCTTCTCATCGGAAAGTTTGAAATCATAATTGAGCTCTTTAATGGCCCAATATGCCTTATGTTCCAGTTCGAGAGGTAAGTGACATGCTTTTCCATAAACCATTTTATACAGAGACATACCCATAGGATTTTTATATGCAGTTCTATAGGCCCATAATGCATCATCAAGTTTCTTGGACCAATTCTTTCTAGATCTATCAACAGTCTTTTGCAAAATTAATTTAATCTCTCTATTACTCAATTCTACCTGACCACTAGACTGTGGATGGTATGGAGATGCAATTCTATGATTAACATCATACTTAGCATGCATTTTACAAAAAGCACCATGAATAAAATGTGAACCACCATCAGTCATTAAGTATCTAGGGACTCCAAACCTCAGAAAAAATAACTTCTTTAAGCATCTTAATAGAAGTGTTATGATGAGCACTACTAGTTGGAATAGCTTCTACCCACTTAGTAATGTAATCAACAGCAACTAAGATATGTGTATACCTATTATAGGAAGGAAAAGGCCCCATATAATCAAAACCCCAAAAATCAAATGGTTCAATAATAAGTGAATAGTTCATAGGCATTTTCTGATGTCTACTAATATTACCAATTCTTTAACATTCATCACAAGACAAGACAAACTTACGGGCATCTTTGAAAAGAATAGGCCAATAAAAACCGGGTCGCAATACCTTATGTGTAGTTCTATCTCCAGCGTGGTGTCCTCCATATGCCTCGGAGTGACACTTTCGTAGGATCTATTTCTGTTCATGCTCAGCTACACAACGTCTAATAACACCATCTACTCCTTCTTTATAAAGGTATGGGTCATCCCAAAAGTAATGTCTTAAATTATAGAAAAAAAATTCTTTTGCTGGTATGTGAAACTAGGTGGTATAAATTTAGCAACAATGTAATTAGCATAATCAGCATACCATGGAGCAGTACAAGAACATTCTCTAACCTAGACAAGTTGTCTTTAACGGAATTCTAAGCTCCCTTTCTATCAATGATATGCAAATCAAATTCTTGTAGCAAGAGGACCCATCTAATAAGTCTAGGTTTAGCATGTTTCTTTTCCATGATATTTAATAGCAGCATGATCAGTGTGAACAGTTACTTTGGAATCAACCATGTAAGGTTTGAACTTATCACAAGCAAACACAACCGCTAAAAATTATTTTTCAGTAGTAGCATAAGTTCTCTGGGCACTGTCTAGAGTTTTACTAGCATATTGGATAACATTTAATTTCTTCTCAACTCTTTGCCCTAGAACAACACCTATAGCATAATCACTAGCATCGCACATAATTTAAAAGGGTAAATTCCAATCAGGTGGTTGAACAATAGGTGCAGAAATCAAGGGTTTCTTAAGTATTTCAAATGCTTCTACACAATCATCATAAAAAACAAAAGGAACATCTTTTTGTAACAGATTATTCAGAGGCCTAGAAATTTTAGAGAAGTCTTTAATGAACCTCCTATAAAAACCGGCATGACCAAGGAAACTTCTTATACCTTTGATGTCCTTAGGGCACGGCATCTTTACAATAGCATCAACTTTAGCTTTGTCAACTTCAATACCTCTTTCAGAAATTTTATGCCCCAAGACAATACCTTCATTAACCATAAAGTGGCACTTCTCCCAATTCAAGAAAAGATTAGTTTGTTCACATCTCTGCAAGACTCGATTAGGGTTGCTTAAGAAATCATCAAAAGAAGTTCCATACACGGAGAAATCATCCATGAAAACCTCAACAATCTTTTCACAAAAAGTCAGAGAATATAGCAGTCATACATCTTTGAAAGGTAGCAGGTGCTTTACATAAACCAAAATGCATACGTCTATAGGCAAAGGTACCGAAAGGGCAAGTAAAAGTGGTCTTATCCTGATCCTCTTTTGGCACAGGTATTTGAGAGAAACCAGAATAACCATCTACAAAGCAAAAATGTGTATATTTGGATATAATATTTCTAGCATTTGATCAATAAAAGGTAAAGGGTAATGATCTTTTCTAGTAGCTTTATTTAATTTGCGAAAATCAATTACCATTCTAAAACTTGTAACAATTCTTTGTGGGATCAATTCGTCCTTATCATTAGGAACAACAGTAATACCTCCCTTCTTAGGGACACAATGGACAGGACCTACCCACTGACTATCAGCAACAGGATAAATTATACCTGCCTCCATAAGCTTTACTATTTCATTCCTTGCCACTTCTTTCATCTTAGGATTTAACCATTGTTGGTGATCAACAGCTAGTTGAGCATCTTTCTCCAATTTTATTTGTGTTGGCATAGAGTGGGACTAATGCCCTACAGATCATCAACAGTATATACAATAGCAGCATGGTTCTTCTTCAAAGTTCTCAATAATTTCTCTTCTTCACGCTCTGAAAGGTTAGCACTAATAATAACATGATATATCTTCTCTTCATCAAGATAAGCATATTTCAATGTATCAGGTAATTGTTTAAGCTCAAACAAGGGATCACCATTGGGTGGAGGAGGATCCCCTAGGATTTCAACAGGCTACTTGTGTTTCAAAATAGGTTTCTGTTTAAAGAATACTTCATCTATTTCTCTTCTTTCATGCATAAACATATCACTTTCATGATCTAGCAAATATGGTTCTAAAGGATCATTAGGAGGCATGTTAATAGAAGCAAGACCAATAATTTCATCTTTACTAGGCAATTCTTTATCATGGGGTTGTCTACGAAATTTAGCAAAATTAAAATCATGAGACATTTCCCCTAAGCCAACAGTAACAATAGCTTTTTCGCAGTCTATCCTAGCATTAACAGTATTCAAGAAGGGTCTACCAAATATAATGGGACAAAAGTCATCTTGTGGGGAACCAAGAACAAGAAAATCAATAGGATATTTAATTTTCCAACACAAGACTTCAACATATTTAACAATTCCAATTGGTTAACTTGTATCTCTATTGGCAAGTTTAATAGTAACATCAATACCTTCTATTTTGACAAGTGCAATATCATGCATAATTTCTTCGTATAAGGAATGAGGTATTGCACTCGCACTAGCACCCATATCACATAAGCCATGATAACAATGATCTCCTATTTTAACAGAAACAACAGGCATGCCAACAACAGGTTTATGTTTATTTTTAGTATCGGGTCTAGCAATTCTGACAGCTTCATCACAGAAGTAAATAACATGCCCATCCATGTTATTGACCAAAACATCTTTAACCATAGCAATACTAGGTTCAACTTTAATTTGCTCTAAGGGTGTAGGTGTTCTAGCATTACTCTTATGAACCACAGTTAAAGCTTTAGCATGATCCTTTATTCTAGCAGGGAAAGGTGGTTTCTCAATATAAGCAGTAGGAACAATAGGATCAACATTATAAGTGATAGTCTTTTCTTCGAATTTAATAGGTTCTACTACTTTTACATCAATGGGAGGATGATATTCAAACCACTTCTCCTTAGGAGATCAACATGAGTAGCAAATGGTTCACAGAAAGAAGCTAATCTGAGAGTCAAGTCCATATTTAGTGCTAAATTCACGAAAAGCCTCAATATCCACAAAAGATTTAACACAATCAAACTTAGGTGTTATACCTGACTCCTTACCTTTGTCGAGTTCCCAATCTTCAGAGTTGCGTCTAATTCTTTCCAATACTTCCCATCTAAATTCAATAGTCTTCATCATAAAAGAAGTGATTATTGAGATAAAGCCGAGCATAAAAATTTTGAATAATAGTTTCTCTTGAGAGCTCATGATTTTGGCATGAATATAACATTGACTTAAGCCTCCCCCAAGCTTGAGCGATACTTTCTCCTTGGCGAGGCCAAAAATTATATATATAATTACGATCACAATGAACCAGATGCATAGGATAAAACTTGTGATGAAATTCAGATTTCAATCGGTTGTAGTTCCATGATCCAATATCATCGCATAGCCTAAACCATGTCAATGCCTTTCCCTTCAAAGATAAAGGGAAGACCTTCTTCTTGATAACATCATCGGGCATGCCTGCAAGCTTAAATAATCCACAAACTTCATCCACATAGATTTGGTGCATATCGGGGTGTAATGTTCCATCTCCTGTAAAAGGATTAGCTAGCAGTTTCTCTATCATACCTGAAGGAATTTCAAAGTCAACATTTTCAGTAGGTTCAGTAGGTTGAGGAGAAACTCTTTCCTCTTCTGGTCAGGGTGAAGATACCCCGAACAAGCCCCTCAAAGGATTATTTTCTATAGTAACAAGTGACAATAAATTTCAGCACACTATATAAATTTTTTTCTTACCAAAGGCGCTTCACTCCCCGGCAACGGCGCCAGAAAAGAGTCTTGATGACCCACAAGTATAGGGGATCTATCGTAGTCCTTTTGATAAGTAACAGGACGAACCCAACGAGGAGCAGAAGGAAATGACAAGCGGTTTTCAGTAAGGTATTCTCTGCAAGCACTGAAATTATCGGTAAAAATTAGTTTTGTGATAAGGTAATTTGTAACGGGTAACAAGTAACAAAAGTAACTAAGGTGCAGCAAGGTGGCCCAATCCTTTTTGTAGCAAAGGACAAGCCTAGACAAACTCTTATATAAAGCAAAGCGCTCCCGATGACACATGAGAATTATCGTCAAGCTAGTTTTCATCATGCTCATATGATTCGCATTCGTTACTTTGATAATTTGATATGTGGGTGGACCGGTGCTTGAGTACTGCCCTACCTTGGACAAGCATCCCACTTATGATTAGCCCCTCTCGCAAGCATCCGCAACTACGAAAGAAGAATTAAGGTAAACCTAACCATAGCATGAAACATATGGATCCAAATCAGCTCATTACGAAGCAAAGCATAAACTAGGGTTTAAGCTTCCGTCACTCTAGCAACCCATCATCTACGTATTACTTCCCAATGCCTTCCCCTAGGCCTAAATAATGGTGAGGTGTCATGTAGTCGACGTTCACATAACACCACCAGAGGAGAGACAACATACATCTCATCAAAATATCGAACAAATACTAAATTCACATGACTACTTATAACAAGACTTCTCACATGTCCTCAGGAACAAACGTAACTACTCACCAATCATATTCATATTCATAATCAGAGCGGTATTAATATGCATAAAGGATCTGAACATATGATCTTCCACCGAATAAATCAACTAGCATCAACTACAAGATGTAATCAATGCTACTAGCAACCCACATGTACCAATCTGAGTTTTTGAGACAAAGATCGGATACAAGAGATGAACTAGGGTTTGAGAGGAGATGGTGCTGGTGAAGATGTTGATGGAGATTGACCCCCTCTCGATGAGAGGGTCGATGGTGATGACGATGGCGATGATTTCCCCCTCCCGGAGGGATGTTTCCCCGGCAGAACAGCTCCGTCGGAGCCCTATATTGGTTCCGCCAAGGTTCCGCCTCGAGACGGCGGCGCTTCTTCCCAAAAGCTTCCTTATAAAAAAAATCATGACAAAAGACACCATATAGCAGAAGATGGGCATCGGGGGCCTGCCAGGTGGCCCATGAGGCAGGGGACGCACCCAGGGGGTAGGGTGTGCCCTCCACCCTCGTGGACTATGGGTGGCCCCTCTCTGGTGCTTTTTTCGCCCAATATTTTTAATATATTCCAAAACTGACTTTCGTGGAGTTTCAGGACTTTTGGAGTTGTGCAGAATAGGTCTCTAATATTTGCTCATTTTCCAGCCTAGAATTCCAGCTGCCGGCATTCTCACTCTTCATGTAAACCTTGTAAAATAAGAGAGAAAAGACATCACTATTGTGACATAATGTGTAGTAACAGCCCATAATGCAATCAATATTGATATAAAAGTATGATGCAAAATGGACGTATCACTCGCGGGCTGGCCAAAGGATTTATATAGAAGCATCTTTACTCCCGGTTCGTGACACAAACCGGGATTAAAGGTGAGCCTCTAGTACCGGTTCGTGATACGAACCGGGACTAAAGGGGCTTGTGGGGCCCCAGCCTAACAACAGTCTGCCACCACCCCTTTAGTCCTCATTCGTCTCACGAACCGGTATTAGAGGTTCAACACGAATCGGGACTAATGATTCCCGCCCCCTTGCCGTTGGAACCGTTACTAATGGTCACGTTAGTACCGGTCCATTTTCAAACTGGAACTAATCGGGCTCACCTAAAGTCATTTTTCTACCAGGGACGACTGAGTGATGCTCTTTGGCCAAGTTGAAGCGAAGTTTAAATCGTCGGGTCGTGTGCACGGTGGGTGATGTACGATGACGCTGCTTTTCTCTACGATGAGCTTTTCTGTTCGTGTTGTGTCGTTCTTTGGGCATCCCTGTATGTCCTGGTGTGCTCCAGTCCAAGCTTTGCTAGATGTGGTGCGCTCTTTTAGCTCGCTTTTTTTCAATTAACGAAGTGTCGCTTTCCCTCTGTCCCTGAATAATAGCAGCTCTCCTGCTGCTATCTTTCAAAACACGGCGAACTACCCCACAACCGACGCCGGCACAAACCTTCCCAACCCCCTCCCCCACCCACCCCCCACCCCGCGCGCGCGCACACACACACGTCGACTAGCTTGTGTAGGTGGGCTGCCAGCTAGATCTAGCTTGGACGCATATGGTTGAATCTACTTGATTCCAAGATGTCATCTACTTAAGAGCAAGTACAATAGAGCTAAGTCAGCGGGCTATAAAGATTAAACTAGTATATTTCTGCTTAGTTGGAGGAAAGAGAAGAGGAGAGAGAAGGTAAGCGGGCTCTTCGTGAAGAGTCAGCTCTAACACGTGCTCCTAGGCACTTTGTGAGAATGAAAGGTGGACCACATAATAAAAAAGTAGTACACTCTTTTGATCTATTATTGTACATGTCGGCTATAAGATGAGCTGTAGATGACATGGCACTGCCTTATAGCCGGCGGCTGACTATACTATTAACCATGCTCTAATGGATATATAAAAACGGGTGTATAATTCGTCCTTTTTCGAAACAAGCTGTCGTGAAGACGTGACGAATAAAAGAGCACATGCAAGACCCACTTGCACTGAGTCGTAATTCAAGGGTGAGTTAGGTGGGCTACGAGCCAGATCTTGACAAACCATATTTTAATTTGATTCTCTAGATCCTCATTAAGCGCACAAGTGCTTATATGAAGTGCTAAGCATATTAAAAAGTTTAGCAACTAAAACCCATAAAGTATAGGTGCTTAATTTGTTGTCGCTAAGCTTTCTTCATTTCATAATTTAGCAGCTAATTTTCTTTAATGCATTGGTGGGTTTTCTTATAGAAGTGTTCTGTCTAGGTTAACACATTTAGCAATGTTTCTTCAAGGAGTCGCCCCCCCCCCCCTCCATATCTCTTGTTTTAATTACATGGAATACATGTAAATCAACATGATTTCAATACAGCATCGTTTGCCGGGCAAAATGTGACATTCCGCTGCACCCCTCGCGTCGCCTCCCCCGGGCGACGCCAAGGGCCCCAACCCTAGCGCCGCGAGCACCTCTCCCTCCACCCCTTCCTGCCGCCGCTGCCGCCGGCGTGGGCCGCGGTGGCGGCGGGCTCGGTGCCAAAGTTTCTGGGCGGGGGGAGGCGGCGGATCCCATCTGAGGCGGCGGGGGCGGCCCTTCTCATGCGATCCAACGGCGGCGGCTAGGACGGAGATTCCGGGTTGTGCGGCGGGGGCCCGAGCACCATCGCCGGCAGAGCGGCGGCCCTGCATGGACGGCGGCGGTGGCAGCGCCCCATCCGGCGAGGTGGGCTGTCCTGCTCGTGATGGTGACGACGGCTACTGCGAATCCAACGCCCCGTTTGGATCCGTCGTGGGAAGGCCTTTCGCCGACCGGCGGCGCGTGGAGGGACCGGTGAGGAGATGCCGGAGTACCGACGACAACATACGTCTTCGTGGCGAGGTTCCGCTGGGTTCCACCCAGCCACGAGGTCGGGAAGACGTGGCTTCCGGTGAAAATCGCGCCAGACTGCGGTCTTGGCGGATGATGGTGGCGTCTCAGACGTCGTTTCCTTCTGGAGGCATCGTCGTTGCAGGTCTCATCAATCTGATCGGCAAGTTCCGGGGGAAACCCTAGAAATGGGTCTACCGGATCGGACGATGACGGTACTATCGGTATCGTTCTCCCTCCTGGGGGCATCATTTTGGAACGAGTGCTGGTTGGATGGGACAAGAGGAGGAGCGGTGTTTCATCTGTTCCATTGATGACGGCGGATCTCGGCGGCATGGCGTAGTGGAGACTCGGCGCCTGATGAGCGGAGATGGACTCGCGCAGGAGAGTGACGCTACCTGGCTTCATGGTGGCGTCGCGGCAGTTGGACCGGCCAAGGTTGATGCAACAGTACAGCTCTGAAGATGGATTCGTGGCAGGTGGCTGCGGCGGCCTCATACCCGGCAGGGGGTCTGGTTGAGAAGCACGTCGGACCGTTGGGTGCCCACATCCGGCAGATGTCCTGGGTGGGACCTCAAGTATTTAGATGTTTAGGTTTGGTTGCGTGGTCTGTTTGGTATTAGGCCTAGACTTTCAGCGCCCCTACATCAACTGGATAGGGATAGCGACAGTTGTTGCTTAGTTTGGTTGCTTTAGACTTATTGTTGTATGACTTTGTACGGTCTTGTGTCAATAATTAATAAAATGACCGTATGCATCGTCCAGATGCAGAGGCCGGGGTCATCCTCCTTTTCTAAAAAAAAGCTGTAATTTACTTTACATCCCTTTTAAGAAAACACATCTTTACATGATACTTTGGGAATTCGTAAATACAAAGATGCGTTTTTGTTTTTATGAGAGAAGCGGAGGTAGTATGTCTTTCTTTTGTCCTCTAGCATGGAGAAACCAAGACTCGGGTGAATTACTAAGGAGAACGTTGCACCTTCCAATCATGTGTAATATGTTACAGGGAGTAAATCACTGAATTCATATAAGATAATTTGGGGCGTCATTCTTAGAGGTACACACGTGATCGAGGGACCAAAGGATGGATTCTTTGGTGGAGAGGTGCTTCATCTCACTCATTGATGGCGGCGGATCTCGGCGGTATGGCGCTGTGGTGAATCTGTGTCCGTTGCGCGGAGATGGACTCATGCAGGAGGGTGACGTGGTCTGGCGTCGTGGTGGCGTCGACGGCAACTAGACCAAGCAAGGTAGATGCAGTAGTACATTTCTGAAGATGGATTGGTGGCAGGTGGTTGCGGCGGTCTCATACCCGGCAAGTGTCCTGGTTGAGGAGTGCGCTGGACCGGTGGGTGCCCCGTACCCGGCAGGCGTCCTGGATGGGACCTCAGGTCTTAGATGGTAGGTTTGACTGCGAGCTCTGTTTGGTATTAGGCCCAGACTATCAGCATCCCTTCATCAATTGGTTAGGAGTAGCGATAGATGTTACCTAGTCGGTGGATTTCGTCTTACTGTTGTATTACTTTGTAAGGTCTTGTGTGAACAATTAATAAAATGGTTGCATGCATCGTCCAGATGCAAAGGCCGGGGGTCTTCCTCCATTTCTAAAAAAAAAAGATAAGGTTTTTTCACATTACATATAATACATATTTAACTTGTTAAATTGTGGAGGTGGGCTTGATTAGCTTGTATAGGTGGGCTTCCGGCCAGATCTAGCTTGGAGACATATGGTTGAATCAACTTGATTCCAAGATGCCATCTACCTAACAGATATATAAAAACGGGTGGGCAGGTAATTTGTCTTTTTTCGAAACCAGCTGTCGTGAAGATGTGACGAATAAAAGAGCACATGCAAGACCCACTTGCACCGAGTCGTGATTCAAGTGTGAGTTGGGTGGGCTACCAGACAGAACTTCAGAAAACATCGTTTGCCGGCCAAAATCTGACATTCAGCTGTAATTTACTTCAGTTGCACGCCTGTGCCATCCCTTGAACTTTACAGCCCTTTTAAGAAAACACATCTTTACATGATACTTTGGGAATTCGTGAATACAAAGGCGCGCTTTTTTTGTCTGTCTCTTTTGTCATCTCTCATCTCCTCTGAGGGCAACAGCGTGCCTAATAAGTATTTGTCTACGTTAGTTAGGCCAGTTGCTACCATGTACACGAAAGAGCTAGGATGTGATTGCACAATGCATTGGTTCCATCGATCCCTTGTTTGGTAATTTTACCATGGATCTCTTGTTTAGTTATTTTACCATGGATGGTGTATCTACTGTTGGTTTTGGCCACAACATTGCTGCGAAGAGAGTGGGACGACCTAAATCCATTGCCAAGTGCAGTCTCTATATAGGCCATCTATTTGTTTTCAACAAGATCTGTACTAGCTCACTATTGTCACTCCATTGAAATTTATCTCGTACTACGTTTCTCTAAAAAAGATAACGTCTGAACTTTAATTTGCGGGTCCATAAACTTTAGAAGTACAATATTGTGCAGAAAACGTTTCAGTTTGTTTGCTGCAGCACAATCTTTACCTAATAATATTTTTAATTTTAATAATAAAGCAAATTAGGTTTCTTTTGTCCGTTATGGCATTTTTCAAAAAAGTCCTTCTATTTCAGATAATTCAACCCGTAATCATGTTTTACGTTAAAACGAATCGTTGTTTTTGTATTTTACACAAAAGTCTCTGCCTTTCCTTGAAATCAACCCGCCGTCCGGATTTAAGTCACACCCGAACCGTTATTTTCCATTTTTTGAAAACCCCCCTGATGTTTTAGGCAATTCATCCGCGGATCATATTTAAGTCAAACAAATGCTTTTTAAAATCATCCATATCTTTTAAACCATAACTCCGATTCGAACATGTTATATATGAAATTTAATTAGAAAAATATGTAGAATATGAATATGAGATTATTTTTACCTGTTAAGTATTTTTAATTATTATTTTGGAATATATTTGAGTCAAACCAAATGATTTTCTAAATTATTTGTATATTTTAAACCGTAACTTCGATTTTAACATATTATATATAAAAATTTATTAGAAAAATGTGTGGAATCTAAATATGATGTTAATTTTACCTGTTAAATATTTTTAAAATATTGTTATAGAAGCAAACTTATAATTTATAGCGCAAGATCAGTTTTTTTCATGCCGGCGGCGATCCGGATTGCAAATAAACACCCCACTATAACCATATACGAAAAAGAAAACATCGATAACTACACATGCATACCTCTAAAAAATGTCGCAGGGGAAAACAACAGATTTCTCATCGCGTGAGTGAGAGAAAGCGAGAGAGAGAGAGAGAGAGAGAGAGAGAGAGGGGGGAGAGGGAGAGGGAGGAGAGAGGGAGAGAGAGACGCCTTAGAATTAACCATATTCAACACACGTTTTTTGTTGTTTTGTGTGAACCCGAGGCCATCGCCGGTGAGGGTGAGAAGGAGGATAAGTGGCAACACAAATATGATGCCTCGCAAAAATAAAGGAGATGGACCTATTGTAGTCCTGAGTGATGGTTGTTGAGTTAAGAGCGTGTGTTATGTTTTCTCTCACGTTGCAACGCACGGGCTCTTTTGCTAGTATAAATATATGAAACGAGATTTTTGTCAATAATATATATATATATATATATATATATATAATATAGTATCATTGTTTTGTCAAAATACATTACTTAAAAAATATAAACAAACTTTAAACTTTGCGCGCTCGGGTCCATCAACTTTATCACAGAGAGAGAGAGAGAGAGAGAGAGAGAGAGAGAGAGAGAGAGAGAGAGAGAGAGAGAGAGAGAGAGAGAGCGCTGCACAGGCCGCATATGTTTTCTTGGCTCCTCGCTGTTTAGGCTCCTCTTTCATCTCCGGCAACACACCAAAGCTTAGAGTCGCCGCTTTCACCTCCGGCAGCACACCAAAGCCCACTTTGCCAAGCAAGCTACCTTATCTAGGAAGTGGTACTGGCTGATCTATCCACCAAGGAAGGCGAGATGGTTCCGACCTGTGACCCTGCACTCGGCTCCGTCTGCACCTTCTTCCTGCCGAAGATCTGGTCAGCGATTTGGCAAAAGGAAAAGCTTGATATTGAAGTCCAATCCTTGAAGGCCGAGCTTCGGCATGTACTAGGAATTATTCAGGACTGTCGTTTGAGGGGCAGCGATCCGGGGGGAACCCTGAATATTGCAAAGCTCAGACAAATGGCAAATGAAATAGAAGACTGCATACAAAGCTGCCAGATCGCGAAGACTCTGAAGACGCGCGCAGACCTTATTAGAATGATTCCTAACCTCAAGGAAAGATCAAAAGAACTGGGAGAAAATTATAAGGCCCAGCAGAAATCAGTACCACCATCCACGAGAGAGGAATCAACGACCTCAAGACATCAAGGAAGTTCTGGAGGTTCCGGAGCTTCTGGACATGGACAATCATTGCCTGGAGGTGACTCTGGAGTTGTAGAGCCATCCTGTACTGATCCCGTGGACATGGATGGTCGAATCAAAGAGCTTCTGGAGCTGGTGAAGAGATCTGCTAGTGAAACGAAAAGTAATCAGCTCAAGGTGATCTCCATCTCTGGATTCTGTGGCATAGGTAAGACTCTTCTTGCCGATCAAGTTTATTTCCACAAAGATTGCGCGCAGCCGCAGTTCGCTGTGCGTGCTCGGGTCTTTGCTGCCGGAAAGAGCCATGACGAGGTCCTCGAAGAGATACTTGAGCAAGTACTCAGCACTAGTGAGAATGATGGAGAGATACGACCACAACACAATGGCAAACTTAGTCATGGTCGAGCCCCACAATCCAAAATTCCACACCCAAGGAATAAAAGGTGATTTTCTTTTCTGTACTGATTTTCTTAATGCATACCATCGCATGTTCTTGCGTTGTCCATGAACTCAACTAGTGCAAGTAAACTGGGGTTGATTTTTCCATTTTCTTTTGTAACTAGTGTGAATGACAAGGGCAAGAAGAAAGTTCGGACTTCTTCACACTGGCAAAATGGCGAGCTTGATCACGGTCGAGCCACACAGTGTGTTATTGAACGTCTCAGATCACACCTGAAGAATAAAAGGTGATTAAGACTTCTTCACGCATACCATTGCATGTTGTTGCGTTCTCAATGAAGTCAAATAGAGAAAGTTGTAGTTGAACCTCATTTTGGCATACCCTTCTGTCTAGCGGTTGGGCACCGAAATCTACTCTGATTCAGTTAGAAAGAACACGGACAGAGAATATGCATGGTTAACTTTTACTCACAGTGTAGTATCAAACCCCTTTATTGTTACATGTGCGAAGCCAATATTTTAGGAAAAAACTACTGTAGATTAATCCACTATTTGCACTGCTATATTTGTTTTATATGCAATTTTTACCATCTAACTAAAGCTAAATAGGTTTGGTTTTTCTATTTTCCTTCAAACTTTTTTTCTATTATGATTTAGTCATACCGCTTATGTGGTGTACATTTTTTTCTCTTCAAACCACATCATTATAACTCTAAAAAACTCACCCCCGTTATAAACAGGTCACCAAAACTACTTCTAGCTACATGAAATTTTCTTATATATCAGTGATCTTAAATCACACATCATAGTCCCAGCAAATAGAAATTCATATATATTAGCCGATGATGGTTTCCAAATAAATATGTTCAATTATTGAGAAACCTGGCATTTTTAGTTTGGTCTAGATTTCTTGCTGTTGCATTTCAATTAATGTTTCTTTTTACATGTTTATAGGAAGAGAATTATCCTATATTTGGCTTGTGATGAGAGGTTGAGTTCATATATACTTACTATAAAGTTACAAGAAGGTGGAATCAAAATGGTGTTAATATGATATAACTAGATTCAGTGTCCCATGAATTAAGTTGGCCCTTGCAAATTGCCTCATGATTACAAATTTAAGAAGAGAAAATCCTACGAGTTAGTTATCCATTTATTAACTCTCCCCCCCCCCCCCCCCCCCAAAGAATTTCTCACGCCAATGACTAACACGGCCAACACATTTCGGTTGATATTTAGAAGATGGGGAAGGCCCACTCCTATTTCCAACTTCTGCACTCCATTGCCATGACCAACCCATCACAAGTATGTGGTGAGCTCACGACACGTCGACACAGGGCATCGAGTCTGTCACTCAACCCCATGTGTCAGCTTAGAGAGCACCTACTTCGAAGAGACAGCAGGGAGAAGACGATTTGTGACTATGCGGTCTGATGGTACCCAACGGACGCGAGCTCACCAACAAACTGACCCAAGGCATGTAAGCCTAGCTCGGCGAGGCATATAAGACGAGCTAGGGACCCAAGACATTCTAGATCATCTTACAGCTGGCTACGGTTTCTACCTACCCACCATGTTCCTCCTCTCTACCGCAAGGCTAAAAGTGTGTAACCCCATTAATAGATCTCTCGGGACATCATTATGATCGCCGGCGGACAGTCAAGGTATAAAATCACCCAAGGCAGGAGTAGGGTCTTACGTACTCTCGGAGGACCCGAACCAATGCAAACTCCTTGTCTCTTGATGAACCATCTTGATCCGTCGTTCACATGGCTGCTGAATAAACTCATCGTCGCTTAACGACACTTCGGTTACAAAACACCAACAATGGGCGCGGTAGGTAATGGTTGTGCATGCTGATCCTTTGGGTTGATCGGGATGTCCTTCTCAGCCAAGATTGGTGGTCCTGCATCAGGTTGGGATCTCGCCCTCCACTTCGCCTCCAAGAATGGGGAGGCCCGGATCCTTGCCACGTCCTTTGCCAAGGGCCAGTTCTTCCACTTTGCAAGGTTTGGCCCTCAGTAGAGGAGTAGGGCAATAGACCAAAGTTGTGTGGCTAGTGGGTTTGAATCGCTTCTGGGTGAGCTCAGAGTAATTCGCTTGCAGATCCAACTGTAGTGCATCGACCTCCTCTTGGCACCACGACCTCAAGAGACGGGTCGGATCACTGCTCTGTGAAAGAGAGATGAAATTGTGAGGCAATGTGTATGTTTGTTATCGCTGATGCACGCATCTTATGGATCATTCTTGTTATATTCACCTCCAGCCACCCATACTTGCTTAGACCTTTTTCTCCTGTCCATGTGTTTTGGTTGATAGCTTGAACTTTGGTACTGTTGATCATTAGTTCCATGTCAACGTCTACGCACAAGGTACCCAGTCTTGTCTGTTTACGAGATGGAGGCATATCCTTTCCCTTATGGTTGTTGTTCTCTATTGAGTTCCTCTCTCGCTCTTGCCTCATCGCCAGCTCCTTCCTAAGCTCATGCTCACATTTCTTTTACAAGTTACCCTGAAGGTCCTTGTCATGGAGATACTCTTTCCTGGAAGAACGCTCACAATTCATCTCTAGATCATCCCGCAGATCTCTCTATTTTTGTTGCTCATTCCTGACATGTTGCTTTACAAGACTGCTAACTTCTTCCATGTTTGCCCTAGGCCACCCTCCAGTGTAGGAGATACTTGAGGATGTGGAATCTCTATAGAGATTATGTAAGGTAGGAAGTTCGCGAACAAACACCTACCATGTTGGCCTTGATCGCCTACGCTAAATCAGGACCTTCCAAAGCTAAAGTTACGTCCCAATGTCGCTGGTCTTTGAGTTTTTCCAGATGATGCCCTAAATAACCCCCACTGCGAGAAAAAATCCACTGGTAGCTCTCAAATGTCATACACATGTGCTAGCCTACCACAATAAAAACAAAAGTGTGGGATCGTTTCGAACTGGATGTCAAACCAAGTCTTGCGACAAAATATTAAGTAAGAAACCTCGGACTAGTGGCCCACATATACACATTCATGCCGCGACATGCGTATGCTTGCCTCTCGCAAAACCGTCTTTATCCACATCCACCTTAACCTATTATCCCAACCAATTGCCCAACACCATACCGAAACGTTCACATCTTTTATCCAGTCACCTCATCCTTCAAGGCTATAACATTGAATTCAAACTGCCATGGTCTGTTGTTTGGAGCATGCTTGCAGTTACCCTCATTGCCGAAGTGGACAGCAAAAATATTGTCGCCAATGTCCTGGAAAGGAGCCTCATGTTGTAGTCCCCATGATCTCTATACTCTCGAGCACATTTAGATTAACTGGACGTGGTGAGACCACCATGCCGACCGCAGCCCACATGATATGAGTTGGCAAATTCGAATCTTAGCCCTAAAAAATTAGTCCTTGCGAAGTCCCACTCTGTCCAGATCAAGCCACCCAATTTTGTCGTGACTCCTGCAGTCTCCTCTGAAACCTTGTTGTAGGCTGGGGACTTGGACGAACTCCGACTCTTCACTCCATTAGTTCCAATCTTCACCGAAGTCATCGAATCCCTCCCCGATCTCGCTAGCCTCATAGCTTCCTTCGATTCTTTGACATATGTCGGGGTCTTGGACCCACCAATGACAATACAAGGATATATCACCCTGGTGGCTAAGTTATAAGGGTGTGTATCACAAGTTGTTTTATATTGCCAAACTTGTCTTAAGTGGCCAATGATTTCCCTAATTTCGTGGTAACCGCCTTTGGACGTGGTTGCCAATGTCAAGCTTAAGGAAGGTTGGCCGAAGCATAAGGACGCCATCAACCAATGGATGTACCGCTGCTTAGGGAAGCATAAGGAAGCCGTGGTTGTCGACGTTCTCACGAAGACAAGGATATCAACATGCTCGAAATTTCTTTACCTAACTGACTCATTTTCTCATGACCGCAACCTACTTGCAAGTACTGGAGTGGCTTTTCGATGAGAAACCGTACATAACCGAAGGGATTATGCCCTACCAAGCTGGGTGTCCGGACCCAATCAACTCCTAAGAGCATCTCTAGAAGATACCCTAAAAGTTATATTTGAGGTGAAATCTTTCGTTTAAGAAATTGACCCCTAAGTAGTAGATCCTTTAAACGTCTAACTCCTTAAAATTTTATGTTTGGATCCCTCAAAAAGCGCCATCTAGCATACAATTACTGGAAGGAGGGCAACTCTCACGATAAGTAAAGACACGACCGCGTCGCGCGCAGCCACTGCCGCCGCCGGCCACCTTACTGTCATTCCCCCACCCCCAGTGGCGGTGCCTAGATCAGAAGTCTGTGATGTCATTTCAAATTTGTGATGTCAAATACATGTGTTTTCACCAATTTTATATAAAAATTACATGATTTCTACTTGGGTAAAAAGGATTTGCCAAAAACATGTGTAGTCAATTGACCACACTCGTCCCAATGTGGCTTCGCCACTGCCGACCCCGGGCCCACTCCACCGCTTTGTGGTGCATCCCCTCAACCCCGCGCTCCTACCGTCTATGGTGGGATTCCACCAAACATTTTTATTTATTTTTCCATCTTACTGTTGTCTTCGACCACAGTGACGCTTGTCCCCATCGTTGTCGGCCCGGTGGTGCACCTCCTCGTCATCATCAGCCACGAGCAGAGCAGCCGCAGGAGCGAACCGATGAAACATCATGTACATTTTTATGTACACCGGCCACTGACGCCAATTCCAATGATTCGTTGCGTTTCGGACTGGCACTAGGACCCGGAAGAAGAACCTTCAATTATATTTTTGATTTTGCAGATCTTCTATCATAGGCCCTAGTTATCTCATGGACATCATCTAGTTGGGAGAAGTCGTTGTTGGCCACATGGAAGGAACAAGAAGAAGAAGAAAGTTAAGTTATTGTAACAAGTTAGGCACTCGAAGGAGATGAGGATAGGGATGTTAATATGGAAGTTCCCCGGAATATAAAGATAGAGGACTTGCAATCGAAGAAGATCAGCCTGTATAAAGCCCAAAACACTTATCAAAGGGTCAAGCTATTCTCAACTCCTAGTTTTGTAGATCCAATCGTTTTTTCGAAAAGGGGGGATCCCCGGCCTCTGCATCAGAACGATGCATACGGCCATAGTTATTAATAAGCAAAAGGTTCAACACAAGTCTTCACGTCTCCAACAAAGAAACGAAAAAGTCTCACAAAGAGCTAAATGGTAAAGTAAAAGAAAAGCCACAAACAGCCAGAATAAAAAGATAGGAACACTAATTGCCTATCCTATTACATGACCGTCATCCAAACCAGTTGAAAATAGCCCGTACTATCATCTCCCATCGGGTAGATCCAGTAACCATACGCTCCCTGGCCTCCATCGGAGTGAGTATCGACCACATAATCAATGCAGTGGCTCGGAAAATAACCTGCAAAAAGTGAATATTTGTTGCTCTGTTAAAGACCAAATCATTTCTGCAGTTCCAGATTGCCAAAAATAAAGCACATACTCCTACACGGATGTGTCTCGCTGTTTCGGAATCTATCTCATCTAGCCACGTCCCAAATAATGTGTTGATAGTATTCGGAGGAGTACTATTAAATGCTATGTGCACCGTCCGCTACAATTTTTTTGCCAAATGGCAGTCAAGAAAGAGGTGTTTGATGGATTCATCATGGTCGCAAAAACTATATCTTGTAGATCCTGTCCAGTTGCATTTTGTAAATTATCCTTGGTCAAAATGACTTATTTATGCACAAACCACATAATCACTTTAATTTTCAAGGGTACTTTGACTTTCCAAACATGGTTCGAACGAGGAATGGCGCTAGAGTTGATAATATCCAAATACATGGATTTAACCGAAAACTCCATTCTTAGTTAGTTTCCAGCACAACTGATCGGGCTGTTGAGAAAGTTGAACATCCATAAATCTTCTCACAAGATGGAGCCAGGCTTCCCAACGGTTTCCCGCTAGCGTCCTCCTAAATTGAATATTAAGAGGAGTGGACTGTAGTACTGTTGTAACGTAAACATCTCTTCGCTGAACAATACTATAAAGAGAGGGATATTGGAGTGTGAAGGGCGTCTCCCCTAGCCATGTATCCTTCCAGAATCTCGTAGTGGTAACATTTCCAACTATAAACTTTGTCCTGTTGAAAAAGAGTGATTCAATTCTCATCAGTCCTTTCCAAAAAGGCGAATCAGTCGGGCTCACTGTCACCTGGGACAAGGTTTTAGAGTGAAGGTACTTGTTACGCAAAATCTGAGCCCATGTGGCCTCCGTCTCTATAGATAGCTTATACAGCAACTTGCTGAGAAGACATCTATTCTATACCTCAAGATTTTCAATACCTAAACCCCCTTGATCTTTCGGCCTACAAATGATATCCCATTTGGCAAGTCTGTATTTTCGTTTTAGTTCATCATTCTGCCAGAAAAAACATGATCGATAGAAGTCAAGCCTTTTCCGAACTCCAACTAGTACCTCGAAAAAGGACAAGAGAAACATGGGCATACTCGTGAGAACCGAATTAATAAGAATCAATCGGCCTCCGTATGACATGAGCTTGCCCTTCCAGCAGCTCAGTTTCTTCTCAAATCGATCCTCAATGCAGTTCCATTCTCTGTTTGTCAGCTTACGATGGTGAATTGGTATACCTAAATATATGAAAGGTAAAGCCCCCAATTTGCACCCGAACAATTGTTTGTACGCATCTTGGTCGTCATTAGCTCTTCCAAAACAGAACAACTCGCTCTTATGGAAGTTAATCTTTAACCCGGTCAATTGTTTGAATAAGTATAACACCAGCTTCATGTTTCGCGCTTTTGCCAAGTCATGCTCCATGACCAACATCCTTAGCCCTTCCTATTAGCATTGTCAACATATCAACCACTATGTTGAACAGAATAGGTGACATCGGCTCTCCTTGTCTCAGACCTTTGTGTGTTTGCATGTAATGACCTATGTCATCATTCACTTTAATTCCAACACTCCCTTTTTGCGTGAAAGAGTTTACCTGGTGTCTCCAGGCCTGGTCAAAACCTTTCATACGCAAGGCCTGTTGAAGGAAAGGCCATTTGACCTTATCGTATGCTTTCTCAAAATCCACTTTGAAAACAACTCCGTCGAGTTTTTTCGTGTGGATTTCATGGAGCGTTTCATGTAGGACCACAACCCCTTCTAGGATGTTTCTGTCCGGCATGAAAGCAGTTTGGGACGGCTGCACCACAGAGTGCGCAATTTGCGTAAGCCTATTAGTCCCAACCTTGGTGAAAATTTTGAAACTTATATTAAGAAGACAGATCGGCCGGAACTGCTCAATTCGTACGACTCTGTTTTCTTAGGAAGTAAAGTGATCGTTCCAAAATTTAATTGAAACAACTCAAGCTGTCCAGAGAATGAATCATGGAACATCGGTAGCAAATCCCATTTAACAATATGCCAGCATTTTTGATAAAACTCCGCCGGGAAACCATCCGTACCTGGAGCCTTATTATTCTTCATTTGTGAAATAGCTTCACACACATCTTTCTCCAAAAATGGGGCGGTCAAAATATCATTCTCATTCGCAGCAAGCTGAGGGACATCCTCAACCCTGGACCCATCCAAGGATAAGAAATTATCCTCCGGGGACCCAAACAGCTGCTAATAGTAATTGGTTATATATAATTTTAGGTTTTCCTGTCGTAAAATCGTCCCCTCATCCTGCTCATCTCTTCTTTCGGTGCTTGCCATTCGCAATCATATGAAAAAATTGAGTGTTATCATCCCCTTGGACGATTTTGCGAACTTTAGCTCGCAATGCCCACTTCAATTCCTCCTCTCGAAGTAGTTCTTTCAGTATCATCTCTGACTCCACTTTAGTTTCCAGCTCCCTGGTATCTAAAATGGTGGACTCGACTTTTAAATCTAGGGATTGAATAAGTACCAAGAGCCTTTCCTTTTCAACCTTATAAATCCCACTCATGTGCTTAGCCCACCCACGAAGGATTCTTCGTAGATGACTTATCTTATTCTGCCATCTTTCAATAGGGGTTCCCTTGCTATCAGATATAAGAACCCTTCTCTTTCGAACCACGCTACTTCGAAAGAAAACGTCTTCTTATTCCCCACATGAGTCAAGGAATAACGAGGTGTGGTCTGAGATCACGCGCGATAACGCTTGGACTATTACCAGGGGAAACTTTTGCTCCTATTCGACGCTGGCGAGGACACGATCTAGCTTCTCAAATGTCAGGTTTGGCAACCTATTAGCCCAAGTGAATTTTCTACCAGAAAGCTCTATCTCTCCGAGATCCAAGCTTTTGATTATGGTATTAAACATAAACAACCATCTGCCGTTAAAATTCTCATTATTCTTTTCCTCCCTCCTTCGAATAATGTTAAAATCGCCCCCAACCAGAATTGGGAGCTGCTCACTACCGCAAATACGGACAAGATCAGCAAAAAAAAAATCTGGTTTGAGTTCTGGCTGCGCGGCACCATATACCACCACTAATGCCCAATCAAACCCATCGGCCTTTGATCTGGCCCAAAACTTCACCGCAAAATCTCCCATGAACACACTTCGAACTTCCAACGAATCAGATTAAACCCCAAGTAAGATCCCACCGGATCTTCCTCTTGGAGGTAGGCAATGCCAGTCGAAATCAACACCTCCCGATAAAGTGCTAAGGAACTGGGGGGTGAAATTGTCCCTTCCAGTTTCAGATATGGCTATAAAATCCAACTGGTGTTCAATAGACACATCCGCTAGAAACCTTCTTTTAACCAAGTTTTTAGAGGTACGGATCCTAGCACTTATACGCACAACCAAAGCTGGATAAATCTTACGTTTCCACTTCCGCTTAGGCTTATTTTGATCCTCCAGCCGGTCCTCACAACCGGGCTCCATGGATCTAACCTCCTGAACACCTACAAGGGTAGAGTCCCTTGGGGAATTATAACCTTCATCCTCCTCTGTCTCAGGAGGTGAAGCTGCTAGATCCGCACAAAAATTGTCCATAACCCTGACTCCCAACGCATCTATGTCGGAATCGTTCATGGGTTTAATGGCCGCTATGTTTTGAATCATTTCTAAAGCGCTCTCCGCTTCAAGATCCAGGATATCATTAACTGATTTAGAGATTTCACTGCCATTACTACCTAGTGAAACTTCTAACTGATTTGCATTATTAACAATCTCATCATCGGAAAAATGCAGAATAGAATTGAACGTATTGACCGACATACCAGTAGTGACCTCAATGTCACGAAGCTTGGCCTCCTGCATAGAGCACCTTAGCTGCATGTCATCAACATCCGGCTGATCCTGGAGGCAACAACTCACCCGTCGTCCTTCAGAGACAGGATCCGGGATGCCTCCGAAAGCAATGATCTCCTCCCGCATGGCCACGTTTGGGATTGGGCCTCCCGCCCTACCCCCAACAGGGATCAACAGAACAGAAGCATCCGGGGTACCACTGAGAGTAGTCGAAAGCACCGAGGACGCTCCCGGCGCCTCCCGCGGCATCGGCCGGTGTCCGGACCCCGGGGACGCCACAGGAGTCCCACCAACCAAAGGCGGCAAGGGAGACGTAGGGGCGGAGGCCACATGCTTGCGCCCCCTCCCAACGAGGGCCCACCGCAGGAAGGTGACACGGTGAACACCGGGCACGTCACCTGCTGCTAGGCAACACTCCGAGTTGGCATTGAGAGCCTGAGTCCAACAGACGCCGCGGGCGCCGGCGCAGCCGAGCACGTCATGGGAGAGGCAGGAGCGGAGGCCTCCTGCCCGCGCCCCTGTCCCAGTCCAGCCACTGCAGCCATGCGCACCACGGGAGAGGCTGGGACGGGGGGGCCTTCCCGTGCCCCCTCCCGGTCCGGCCGCACCGCTGGCCCTCGACACGGCTATCACTGCAGCCAGTCGTCGTCGGACTCCTCGCCGGCAGTGAAGCACCACTCGGAGAGGGGGATCGTAGGGCCGCCTGCCCAAGATCATCCCCCAGACCAATCACTACCGGTGGGGTCAATGTACCCTCCACCGAGGCTAGCACAGCAACAAGCTCATCGGAACAACCACCACCGGTGCATCAACAACAGCAAAATCCAGGGGAGGGAGCGTTCGCTCATGCAAATCATCACACTCCACCCGATCGCTCCACAGTCTAGGAGGAGCAGAGGCAGCTCAAAGGAGCCAAATCTCAAAGCGCTCATGGGTGAAGCAGTGGAAGGCGTCGTTCCTTTCCTGGGCTCCGGCGCAACCGAATCCGGGATGTTAGATGCATCATGCCGACGGTCATCCTCTTGCACCTCTTTGTTACCTGCTCCATCATCTTTATCAAGCATATCAACATCATTCCCTGCCAATGCCTCAGAGAAAAGCTCGGTGTCCTCGAACTCGATCTCGAGGTTGTAAATCATGCCTCTATGAGTCCACTTAACCACATCAGGAACGTACTCGATATCCAGGACACTAACAAGCCTAACCACGACCTTCGCCCGAAGATGACGAACCGCGATGCTGACCCTCGCCATAAGCGTCATATCCGTCGTCCCTCCATTGGCCCCGGGGAGGACCGCGACCAGCATGGCCAGCATCTCTGCGACGGTAAGCTGGGTTTCGAAGATGACCCACGCCACCACCACCGCATCCACCCCGGTGCGCCGGAGGCCCAGCCCCTAGCCGCGGCAGGAGGCTATCCCGCGAGCAGCGCTTGCGCCGGCGCAGCCCGGTTGGGCTGTGGCTGCACCACGACATGTGGCGGCGGGGCGCCCTTGGGTTTCTGCACCGGCGCCGGCGCCTGCGGAGCACTCCCTGCGCGGGGCGGCGGCTGCTGAGCGTGCAACAGCGCCCGAGCGGCCGCAGCAGCCGGTACAGGAGCTGGGGGTCTCGGCACCGGCGGCCCACCACCACCGCGTCCTGCCATGGCCGCCACGAGGGGCAGGATACGCGTCGCTCGTCCCAGCTTGCATGCTGGAAAACCATGCACAACACAGCTCGGTTGAACTAATACAACTAAAACCCTAGCACACAACGGGTATCGGCGCGGGCGGTGGACACCCACAGAGAAGGAACCATCACGGGATCATAGCTCCAGTGAGATCCCTGGAGAACCTGCCAGGTATTGGAGAACATGTGCTCCAACGCAAACAAGTAGTGACGGACGTGCGCGTCATCCTCACTGACATGGTGACGCACCACCTCCGCGGGGTCCTCGAGCCTCTTGACCGTCACTGGCCCACGCGACCGCCACCAAAGAAGGTTCGGGTCAACGACAGGCTGGCTCCTCACCAACCTGCACCCCCAGTAGATAGCGCCTCCCAGTACCACCCCGGCGGAGCCCAGTCCCGGACATGACCAATCTGGTCAAGCAGATGTCGTCCTCCGCCGACTCGACGATGAGGATGCGGGATAGGCATCGTCCACGCCGATGCGGGAAAAATTGCTTTAACTAAAAAAATAGCAAGAAGTTCTTACTAACTAGTTCTATTAATTCAATTAGTTCTTACTAAAAATAAACTTACTATAAATAAAAATAAGCTAGTACCTAATTAGTACCTAGTTCTTACTAAGTAATTAGTACCTAGGAACTACTGCCCTAATTATCATATAAGTATCCATTTTTTAACTAGGGTTCGTACTACCTAATTAAATAGGGTTAATACTAATTGTAATTAACTAACTAGCACTAAAAATAGCCTAGGGTTCATACTAACTAGCACTAAATTGCTAGGGTTCATACTAAGCAGAGAAGAGGGATCGGAAGGGGAGAGTGCTTACAGAGGGCGGGGAGAGAGATGGGGTCGGGGGAGACGGCGGCACCGAGGCGCGGCGAGTTTCTAGAAGGGCGCTACTACTATACCTAGCATGTCGGGAACGGTGTGGCAATTATACTAGTAGCGTGTTCTGTTCCTGCCGCGCTACTGCTAAGCGGGTAACAGTAGCGCCGTTTTAGCCGACGCGCTATTGCTAAGTAGCAGTAGCGCCTCATTTTAACAAGCGCTACTGGTAAGATTCTGTGTATAAGGTTTTCCTTAGTAGTGCCTAGCCGCGGCGGGAGGCTGTGTCACCGTCCTAGCCTTTCTCTTCTTCTTTCTGGTAACTCTAGTCCAAGAATCCGGCAATAAGAAACCTGACAATGTATTTGGCTTAATACATACCTTGGGTAAAGGTCCTTCCCATGGCCGGATCGCGGACGCCGCCGTCCTCCGGTGAACTATCCGGCGACCCACCTCCAGCTTTTCCTCAGAATGTAATCCTTGCCGAGCCGGGTCATCGAGCGGAATGACGTCATCTACAATCGTAGCAATTTCCTCTTCCGAATATCCGGGATTGAAGACCTCGCAGATCACATCCAATGGCGTTGGCTAGTACAACTCCGGCGAGTCTCCAGTGATGTCCCCGTCGTCGTTGTCCTCTTCGTCTGTCTCCGCGAGTGCCCAAAACCTGCCGCCAACGTGCCCTAGTCCAGGGACGACGGAGGCCGGCGGCCGGATCGCTGCGATGGTGGCGGGCTTCACCTGCGTCGCCCGCATGCCAGGGAAGATTGATTTCTGCGACCATAGACATCAATATATGCCCATCTAGGATCTTCTCGCAATCTAATGTCACCATTATCTCTGATGAGATCCGTTCAGGCATCATTCCTCTCTCTATTGTTCTCCATGACTCTTTGTTTGATTGTAAGATCGGCGAGGAATTAATTGTCGACAAAGCCGCCTATACATTGATGAGACGTATTTGACTTTGCCAGTCTTGTACAAGTGCATGCGTATAGGATTATGTACTTGTATCCATGGCTCAACATTGTGGTCTGTTTTTGTAAAAGGAATTTATTTCCTGTCCTGCCCCATAATTTGGCTCCATGGAATGGTGCATTTCTAGCTTCCACCGGGTCTCAACTCAACTTTTTTTTGCATGCCACAACATTGGTTTTTTTTTTTAGAATGAATCTTAACTGCAGAGCGGAATGAATTTACATACCTACTTATCTTTTCCTAACTGTGTCTCTTACAGGTTCCTGATCCTAATTGTGGATATTCAGATATGGACTGACATAGCATCTGTTTTAGAGGGAGTCGGTGAAATGCACAGTAGGGTTATCGTCACAACAACCATTCAGAGCATAGCAACAAAATGGGCATCTCCAAAGAACCACCTGTATAAAATGAGTACACTTAATGAAGTCTACTCGGCAGTGCTGTTCTTCAAGAAATTCAAAGGAAAAGAATACAAAGGGCTGCATAAGGATGAATTACATTCATCAAAGTTACTCTTGGAAAAATGTGAAGGTCTTCCTCTTGCTCTTATCAGCACAGCAAAATTTTTGAGTGGTCGTATCCTGGACAATAAAGCATGTTCAGAAGCCTGGAAGAGGCTTTGTGGTACAGAAAATGAAGAAACAAGCATGTTACAGAAGATGCAACTTGTGCTAGCCAATACCTGCGCTGGTCTTTCTGGTACTAATATGACTCCTGCCCTCATGGATTGCTTGTTCTATTTCAGCATGTTCCCACCAAACCATCAGGTCAGGAAAAATTCTCTAGTGAGGCGATTGCTGGCTGAAGGAATGGAACAAAATGATGCAGGAGAGAAAATTAATGTGGAGGAGCTCATCCATCGACTGATCGATCGAAGTATCATTCAGTCCATGGAAGTGAGCACGGGGGGAGATGTTAAGAGATGCAAAGCTTCTAGCCTAATGTACGAGTACATTTTCCACAGGTCTATGTCCGAGGAATTCATGGCGGTGTTCTCTGACTTGATGGACAATGGCTTTAATGAAAAGGGGTATGTCCGCCGACTTTCTATCCATGCTACAGAAACTGGGATTGGGCAAGCAAAATTGCCTGATGATTTATCCCATCTCCATACTCTAGCGGTATTCGACACTAAGAAACCAGAAGCTACGAGGGATCTTGCCAATCATTTGTTTGGGGGGAAAGGGATTCTTGCCAAGCATAAAGTACTTCGGGTTTTGGATTTGAAAGAATGTGCTGGTCTTGATGAAAAACATCTTCAAACCATATGCAACCTGTTGTTGCTGAAATATCTGAGCCTCGGGGACAGTATTGTTCGGGTTCCAAGGAAAATAGCACAGCTTAAACTGTTGGAAACACTCGACCTAAGTAGAACCAAAGTAGTGACAGTGTACATAGAAGTCTTTGGGCTCCCCAAATTAACACATCTTCTTGGGAAGGTTCGACTCTCTGCAAGGGACTCTGTATTCGGAGTGGAAAAGTGGAAAAGGTTCTTGGCCAATAAATGTAAGTTGGACACCCTTGCAGGATTCATCACCGGCAGGAGTGAAGCATTACCGCAACTGATAGGTCATATGCGGAAACTGAATAAGGTGAAAATATGGATCCATTCCACCGCTGATAGGAGAAACTTGGAACATCTAACAGAAGGCATCAAGGAATTCGTCAGAAAGGACAGGTATGAAAGTGAGGCTGGTCGGTCACTATCAATTGACTTCTCAGGGTGCATAGAAGAATATTTAGAACGATCCTTGCATTTCCTAAACCTAGAAGGTCCTCACACAGATGAGATGCAAGAAAGTGCGAACATTCAAGGCAATGCTCAAGGGGCTAAAAGTGAACAACAAGAAGATTCAAAGCAATGTATGAGCACCGATGGTAGCAGTGGGAGAAATGAAATCAAAGATATGAAAGATGACAACCAAGAGTATCAGACAGAAAAGGGGGAAGGCACTGTGAAAAAGCAAGACAATGCCCAAGGGGAACAAATAAACCAAGAAGACAGAGCTCAAAAATATCTCGGCAGCCAAGGTGGCAGTACGAGCAGTCAAATCAAAAATATGTCAGAGAATAGCCAAGACTATCAGACACAAGAAAAAGAAGAGGCAAAAGAAGTTCCCGACTATGATGATGCCAATTCAAAAAATGGAACTGGGATAATGCAAGTCCTTGTGGAGATCCAGACAGAACTTGATGAACGCCCCAGCAAGCTTACCTCACTCAAACTGGGTGGAAAGCTGCCAAAATTCCCTGTTCAGTTAGTTACACAGATGACTGGCATTCAGAGGTTGTGCCTTTCATCTACAGGTCTGTCTGGGAAAGATATTGTAGACGCCCTCAGTGTATTGCCCAGCTTGATTTATCTAAAGCTGCGTGACGATGACTTACGTCACCTCAACATCGAAAATAAGCAATTTCCAAGCCTGCGACATGTATGCTTTTCGGTGAAAGATGGCAATCTGCCGTGCCCAACATTTATACAACAGTTCTGTAATCTTCACGAAGTGTATCTGCATGCTAATCTGGATTACGAAGCAAGACGCCTCTGGAAAGAAGCTTCAGAGAGCCATCCTGAGAGGCCGAGGATTTTTTTCGCCGAAAGCAAATATGAGGGAACTTCATCGGAAGCTGTGACCCAAAACCAGTAATGAAGATCTTCTGAGAGATGAGGCAAAACTGTGTGCCCCTACATGAAGAATGATTTCAGTTCCGAAGTACAGAAGGCAAAAAAAAAAAAAACGAATCCCGGTTGGATCTATGTAGTTCAGTAGAGGGCAAGGTTTTCATTTCCTCTTCACGGCAGGATCCTGTCCTCGAAGCAGCATATGTAGGGGTAAGTTTTCTTCCATCTCCTGCTAGTTTGTCTCCTTTTACGTGTTCATTTTATCTGCTCATTCCAATACATTGCTATTGGCAATCTTTACTAAATATAATGACGTCTGACCATTTTGATTGTGTACAGTTTCTGCACAAGAATTATGGAGCCACTCTCCGTTTTGCTCCTCTCCAACGAAAAGATCCTCTCAAACTGTCCATTTTGATGCGCCGACCAACCAGAATGATGCTTTTGTTCAGATTTACTCTCCAAGTTCCTCTTATTCAGTGTGTTGCCGGTGATATTAAACTTTATCATGTTGTTACATTTACCTTATCCAAATTGCTTATGCATTAATTTGCTATCGTTGTATGTCCTTCCAAATCCAATCTGTGAGAGTTGAACCTAGATGGTGAGATTGAACATTCGCTTCGGCAACCAACTTTATCTAGTTGATGGTTGTTGTATCGTCTGCATTTGAATGAACTGGTGTAGTGGACATCTCATATGCGGGACCATTATGTTTGCAGGTTGAGTCAAGTATTTAGTACACAACAGTGATTTTTAAAATTTGCGGGCTCTACTCTCTTTATGTATGCTCACTACTACAGATGTGCTCATCGCACATGCTTAAAAATGCTCAGCCCATATGTCGCTACCAGCATGCTGCTCATGTGGAGGTCACAGCACACATGGTCGAAAACTTGTATTCAATGTAGTTGTACAGTTTTGTTTTGCTTCCCCTGCTTCTATGTTTGTTTCATGGTATAGCTTACATTAGCCTACATCAGTCCTCCTTTCCTAGCTTCCCTGTTTTCAGTTTTGGTTGTAAGCCTAGCGCCACGGCTGTTGCTATGGGGGCTTGATGCGGTGTTTCCAGCTGTGCTACCATCACCATCAGAGGAGGATGAAGGTCGGGAGGGCCAAGGAGAGGGACACGGACAGATCATTGAATCACCAGGGAGGAGGCGGGTCATCACCAGTCCCACACGTGCACTTACAAGCAGGACCCACCTGTTGGAAGTCACATGAAAGTGAACTAGACCTAGCTGCTGTTAGGTAATCTTGATTAAGTCGTCGATGTATACATGAGGTCCAGTACGTTAGGAAGCCATCGTGTGTTAGTTTGGCTGGTTGAGTCCGGTAGTAATTAGGCTAGGATTATTAGGAGGAGAGTCCGGTTAGATTAGTACTTGTCCGTGATGGTGCACGTACTAGTTGAAGTTGTATCAGGCTAGGATAGCTGACCAACGTGTTAAGTCGTACGTGATGTTAGAGTCCGGATACTACCAGCTAGGTTAGTTCATGTACGAGTACGTTTAGGTCTAGTCGGTTTGTGCTGGCTGGATATTTGTGTTGCCGCTTATCCCTCTTCCCACCCTCGCCAGCGATGGCCTCGATGTTCACACAAAACAACAAAAAACGTGTGTTGAATATGGTTAATCCTAAGGCGTCTCTCGACAAAATTACATCAGACCGCCGCCCTCCCAGTTAAAAGATCCCGTTGATCTAACGCAAACTGATTCTCGCGACCGCGTCGCCCCCGCGGGCGACCGGTCGCGCCCCGATTCCCCCTCCGCCAACTTCCTCTCCCTCTCTCCCCCTCCCTGCCGCCGTCGCCGGCGTTCGCCGCCGGGCCTGGCCCGGGCGACGCTGGTGGCGGCGGCCCTCGGCCATTCCCCTCTCGGTTGCTCTCCGGCGCGGGGCGGAGGGCGCCGCGGGGTGCTCCCTAGGCGGCGGCGGTCCGGCGTGGTGGCGGGGATTCCTGGCGCGGCGCGGGAGATCGGCTGGACGGCGGTGTCGCCGTTGGCGGCGGGGTGGCGCGGCGGCGCGGCCAGGCGGCGCCCGCTCGGCCCAGATCTGGGCCCTTCGGGCCCCATCTGGGTCTGGGCGGGCCGACGACGGGGCAGGTCGGCGGCGTGGCTTCCAGGAGGCGAGGGAGCGGCGATGGGCGTTGGGGTGTTGGTGGTGCTGGCGCCGCCCTGCTGCAGCGCGGCCGGCGGGGCTTAGTGGGCTCGATCCGGGCCTGGCCGGGCCGGGGGTGGCCGGGTATGCCTTGCTGCTGCGTCCGGACGGCGACCGCGGCGGTGCCGGAGGCACGAGCCTCCTGCACGACGGCGGAGGAGGTGGTTCCCTCCCGCGCGGCTACGGCCATGCTGCTCCCGTCAACCAACGCCTCCTCTCCTCGTCTCTTGGCCTCGTGGTGGTGATCTCAGTGAGGCGGCGTGGGTGGCGTTGCGACCGCGGTGGCGCATGGGTGGGCGGCGAGCTGGCCGGTTGGCTCCGATCCGGTTGGGTGGTGGGTCTGGAGGTGGGAGAAATCCTTGCTGGGTTTTCCGGCTCCGATGCGGTGACGCCTGCGGGTGCCATCATCCCTCCCTGGAGGGTGTCGCTGGTCTTCATTCCCTCGACCCTCCGCGTGCCGGGGGAAACCCAAGGACACGTCCGGGCAGCAGCGTCGTCGGCGTCGCATTCCTTCCTGGAGGTGCTGCTTGGTACGCGGAGGATCGGAGCCTAGGATCGTAGTGGGTGAATTTCGGAGGGCGCAGCGGTAGTGGGTCATCCGCGCTTTGTCGAGCTGCCGGTGTTGGCATTGTTTCTTCTTCTTTTTCTTTGGCTTGTTGTGCTGCTCGCCACAGCGTCTGCTCTGTGATCGGTGTTGGTGCTTTGGAATACAAAGCGGGGGGAAACCCTTTTTCGGTAAGGCGTCTCTCTCTCTCTCCCTCTCTCCTCCCTCTCCCTCTCCCTCTCCATCCCTCTCTCTCTCTCTCTCTCTCTCTCTCTCTCATTCTCGCGATGAGAAATCTGTTGTTTTCTCCTGCGAAATTTTTCAGAGGTATGCATGTGAAGTTATCGATGTTTTTTTCCCTATATGGTTATAGTGGGGTGTTTATTTGCAATCTGGATCGCCGCCGGTATGAAAAAAAGGATCTTATGCTATAGATTATAAGTTTGCTTTCATAACAATATTTTAAAAATATTTAACAGGTAAAATTAACATCATATTTAGATTCCACAGATTTTTCTAATAAAATTTCATATATAATATGATAAAATCGAAGTTGCGGTTTAAAAGATACAGATAATTTAGAAAATCATTTGGTTTGACTCAAATATATTCCAAAATAATATTTAAAAATACTTAACAGGTAAAAACAATCACATATTCATATTCTACATATTTTTCTAATCAAATTTCATATATAACATGTTCAAATCGGAGTTACGGTTTAAAAGATATGGATGATTTTAAAAAGCATTTGTTTGACTTAAATATGATCCGCGGATGAATTACCTAAAACATCGGGCGGGGGGGTCAAAAAATGTAAAATAACGGTTCGTTTGTGACTTAAATCCGGACGGCGGGTTGAATTCTCTGAAATAGAGGGACTTTTCTGAAAAATGTCATGACGGACGAAAGAAACTCAATTTGCTTTATTATATATAAAAATATAAAATATATATATATGCATAGTCCTGCGTGAGTTTTGTATTAGAACAACGTGGAAATCAGAAAATCAATAAAGAGAAAGAGAGGCACGACACGTGCCTTTGACAAAAGTTTTTGGGTGTGTGTGTTCATCGTAATTTGATGTGATCGATCCTATGGGTGAAATCCCAACAACGGATTACATCAATATGTGATGTCCTATGCAACAAACAACACGTAGAGTAGGTGTTGTGTGCAAAATCAGCACCAACAGTTGCTAGTTTGTGCAATTTCCTCTGTGAAGGTGTGTTTGCATCCGCCGTCAGGCCAACTCATCATCTGTTACCTTGTCCACACTGAATTAGAAAGAAAATGACGGATGAAGTAGATAAATACAGTCTCAAGCATGTGGCTAGCTACTTATGATTCCTCGTGAAATATATTTTTATTGTTGAGACCACGATGTATACAGGCTGCTTTCAATCAACCAACAATACTATACTCGCAGAGCATGTGCCTGGTAAGGGCGAGCCACAGCAGGATGGCGACGAGGGTGAGTCCCCCTCTGCAGCCTGGAGCAGGAGCAACATGTGAGATGTGACCGTAATGGGGAATCAGAGATTGATTCCTGGCGAGAAGTGCTAGAACGGTGGAAAGTGATGGTTTTACTGCACTGTTTTTACTAATAGTAAAATATAAGTTCGTCAGACAAGCCAAAAAAAGTGACAAAGATACATTCAATAATCGAAGTGCATTATACGAGTGCAGTGAAATGTGGCAGTGACAATACCTGTAACAGCAGCGCTGTTACTAGTGCCTACCGTACGAAAAGTCCAAGTAGGAAGTACTAGTAGCAGAGAGAGAGAGAGCAGCAACTAGGACAGTGCCTGGATGGTACTTGTATACAAGAATTGACACTTGGTTAAAAGGGATGTCACAGTGGCTCAGTTAATTAAGAAATGCAGCACTCATTCACTATTCCTACTTAGTACTCCCTCTAACATCACTAGGTTATGAATTATAGAATTAGCATGCCATGGTTTGCATTGGTGTCCATTTCTCATGGGAGAAATTTCTCCACAGTTCCATGTAAAGAGCCCAACCAATAATACTACTCACTCTTTTATTGGGCCAACATATAATTAGTCAATCTTATTCATTGGTGGCAGCATGGTTCGGATATAGGAAGTAATCATGACTGTCATGAGCGTTTGCTATTATTGAGAGCATGCAAGGACCGACCAACAATATTATGTAATGATTAAGGTTCTATCCATTATCCAATCAACAAACGCTTTAATTCTACATCATGCGACGCGTGCTCTTTGACGAGGTGGATGGCACAGGCACTACAGCCTGAATAATCAACAGTTAACTCTGAAGAATGGAAGACACAGCTCGTTTGGTAACAGCGCCGAGTGCAACTTACCAGTTCGTGCCTCTGGGAAATCTCACTGTGATCAGGGATCGTGCATCCGATTCCGATGGCTACCAGCTTCCTAAACATCACTGTCATCCTTGCTCTGTAATCGAACCAAACTCTGCAAAATCACTCCAAAAGTTGTCCATTTTCTCTGTGTATTGTCTGAATCCTGCAACTAGGCTCCGAAATTCAGTTGCGAAAATAGATAGAGAAACTGAAACCAGCTCAGATTCAAATACCGAAAAGGGAGAACTCACAGTCACAGGGAGCGCTCGTCGCGACGGGAGCACCAGCCTTCGCGCCTCCGCTCCCTCCACGTGCCGTGCTGCGGCGACGACGACTGCCGTCAGAGACACAGGCTCCGCGACGCACGCGGCGGCAGCAGCGGGAGGAGGGCCCGGGGATGGTCCGTGGCCACCGCCATGGGTAGGTCTCCCCTACAGCCTCAAGCAAGAGCAGTAGAGCGCCTCTTTCCGTGGTTGGAGGGAGAAACACTTCTTCCTGAGAACGAACAGACGAGATTGGGGATCGCTTCCTACTACTGGGTGCTGGGTCCCACAGAAATAGTACTTCTTACTTCCAAAGAAATGTGCTTGTTTGACTTGTCACCTTCTCCAAAGTTACTGGACACAATCTAGCAACTCTCAGTCAAAGAAACTTACATGGCTTGACACTTTTTTTTCTTTTTTTCCGAAAGGGGGATACTCCAGCCTCTGCATCTGAATGATGCATACGCTCATATTATTAATAAGTAAAATATCCAACAAAGGTCTCCAAGTCTCGGACAAAAAAGGTAAAAGGCTCCACCAGAGCTGAACAGAGAAAAAGGAAAAGCCACGACTGGCTGGCATAGAAAGATAAGAGCACTACATGCCTATCCTATTACATGACCGTCATCCAAACCGGTTGAAAATACCCCGTGCTACCATCTTCCATCGGGTAGACGCAGTAACCAAACGCTCCCTGGCCTCTGTCGGAGTGAGTAGCGACCAAATACGGATCAACGCAGTGGCTCTAAATATAACCTGCAAAAAATGAATATTTGTTGTTCTGTTAAAAACCAAATCATTTCTGCAATTCCAGATTGACCATAATAAAGCACACACTCCCACAAGAATGTGTCTCACTGTATCAAAATTTATCCCATCAAGCCACGCCCCAAATAACGTATTGATGAAATTCGGTGGTGCAATGTTAAAAGCTATGTGGACCGACCGCCACAAAATTTTTGCTAAGGGACAATCCAGAAAGAGATGTTTGATGGATTCTTGTTGGTTGCCGAAACTACATCTAGTAGATCCTGTCCAATTGCGTTTTGCTAAATTATCCTTCGTTAAAATAACTTGTTTATGCACAAGCCACATAAACACTTTGATTCTTAAAGGAACTTTGACTTTCCAAACATGTTTCGATCTAGGAATCACGCTAGAGTTGATAACATCCAAATACATAGATTTAACCAAAAATTCGCCATTCTTAGATAATTTCCAGCACAACGTATTGGGCACTTTGACTTCTTCTGAGAACGAACGGACGAGATTGGGGATCGCTTCTTTACTACTGGGTGCTGGGTCCCACAGAAATAGTACTTCTTACTTCCAAAGAAATGTGCTTGTTTGACTTGTCACCGTCTCCAAAGTTACTGGACGCAATCTAGCAGCTCTCCTCTCAGTGAAAGAAACTTACATGGCTTGTCACTAGTCTGTAGTATATTACACAGGATAAAAGAATTTTCTCAAGAACCACGGAATATTCAGATTTTTCTATGTTTGCTCTCTTGACAGATGAGAAACATGACAAAGACCAACAAATTAACTGCGGGATTCTTAGTTGACCGCAGATGACGGCTTGCTAGGTTCTACGATGCTCCACAGATGACGGCGTTGAAAAAAAATGTTCTTAGTTGGTTGTCCACCAAGATGCTTAAGCTTGCATCCATGAACCTCTTGTACAAGTTGATGTAAGAACTAACTAATACAGGAGTAGTTTTACCATAACTAACACATCAACCCGTACTAACTAAATACTTTCAGTAAGAAGCAGAATCATAGCAAGGATCTGTTGATGCTAGGAGGCTTGCATTCATGCCAGAAAAAAAAGAAGAGTGTTTGGATCAACTGAAATGTAAGTACTGAATTTTCAGAAACTCACTGAAGCACGACAGCATGCACGGCGTGGTCGGCCATGCCATCCGAGGATCTGACCGGCACGCTGGCCGGGGAGTACCATCCGTCTGCCTGGTCTTCCTAGGAACTCTTATTGATCAGATTTGCAGTTTGGCAAGAATAACTATGTATGTTGTATGTATGCAATTGACGATACCCAAAACCAACCCCAAGCGACGATAGCCGCTCGGGTCGCCCCCGCTTGGGCGACTCGGGCTCCCCAACCCTGGCCGCCGCCGGGGCCTAGCCCATCCTCCTCCCCTCCTCCCGCTGCCGCCAGAGGACGCCTCCGGCTTGCGCCCGGAGGCCGACGGCAGTGGCGGGGCTCTTCCTCCCTCCCGCGTCTCAGGGGTGGCGGGACCCCAACATGCGTGGAGGTGCGGCCGATCTAGAAGCGACGGCGTTGGCTTCGACGGCGGCGGCGGTCGGCCCTGCCTCGGGCCACGGGCGGCTGCTGCGGCGGCTGGCCTGGATCGGGCGGCAGCGCGATGCGGTCTTCGGTGGCATGTCATCTGGCTTTAGATCGGCGATGGTGTCGAGGGCTTGGTGGATTGCTTGGTGGCACCCATGGCACATCTGTTCTGGCCGGTGTAGCCGGTGGTGGTGGTCATCTTCTTCATCGGCGGTGGCCGCCAAGAAGCTGTTGGAAATATGCCCTAGAGGCAATAATAAATTAGTTATTATTATATTTCCTTGTTCATGATAATCGTTTATTACCCATGTTATAATTGTATTGATAGGAAACTCAGATACATGTGTGGGTACATAAACAACACCATGTCCCTAGTAAGCCTCTAGTTGACTAGCTCGTTGATCAACAGATGGTTACGGTTTCCTGACCATGGACATTGGATGTCGTTGATAAACGGGATCACATCATTTGGAGAATGATGTGATGGACAAGACCCAATCCTAAGCCTAGCACAAAGATCGTAGTTCGTATGCTATAGTTTTTCTAATGTCAAGTATCATTTCCTTAGACCATGAGATTGTGCAACTCCCGGATGCCGTAGGAATGCTTTGGGTGTATCAAACGTCAGGGCGTAACTGGGTGGCTATAAAGGTGCACTACAGGTATCTCCGAAAGTGTCTGTTGGGTTGGCACGAATCAAGACTGGGATTTGTCACTCTGTGTAAACGGAGAGGTATCTCTGGGCCCACTCGGTTGGACATCATCATAATGTGTACAATGTGACCAAGGGGTTGATCACGGGATGATGTGTTACGGAACGAGTAAAGAGACTTGCCGGTAATGAGATTGAACAAGGTATCGGTATACCGACGATCGAATCTCAGTCAAGTACAATACCGTTAGACAAAGGGAATTGTATACGGGATCGATTGAGTCCTTGACATCGTGGTTCATCCGATGAGATCATCGTGCAACATGTGGGAGCCAACATGGGTATCCAGATCTCGCTGTTGGTTATTGACCGGAGAACGTCTCGGTCATGTCTGCATGGTTCCCAAACCCGTAGGGTCTACACACTTAAGGTTTGATGACGCTAGGGTTATAGGGAATAGATATACGTGGTTACCAAATGTTGTTCGGAGTCCCGGATGAGATCCCGGACGTCACGAGGAGTTCCGGAATGGTCCGGAGGTAAAGATTTATATATGGGAAGTCCTATTTTGGCCACCGGAAAATGTTCGGGATTTTTCGGTATTGTACCGGGAAGGTTCTAGAAGGTTCCGGAGTGGGGCTCACCTGCATGGGGGGACCCACATGAACGTGGGTAGTGGGGGCAAGGTCCCACACCCCTGGTCAAGGCGCACCAAGATCCCCCCTTAGAAGGAATAAGATCATATCCCGAAGGGATAAGATCAAGATCCCTAAAAAGCGGGGATAACAATCGGTGGGGAAAGGAAAGGATGGGATTTCTTTCCTCCCACCTTTGCCAACGCCCCAATGGACTTGGAGGGCAAGAAATAACCCCCCTCCACCCCTATATAGAGTGGGGAGGCGCATGGGAGCTGAACCCTTGCCCCTGGCGCAGCCCTCCCCCTCTCCCAAGTCCTCCTCCTCTCCCGCGGTGCTTGGCGAAGCCCTGCAGGATTGCCACGCTCCTCCATCACCACCACACCGTCGTGTTGCTGCTGGATGGAGTCTTCCCCAACCTCTCCCTCTCTCCTTGCTGGATCAAGGCATGAGAGACGTCACCGGGCTGTACGTGTGTTGAACGCGGAGGTGTCGTCCGTTCGGCACTAGGATCTCCAGTGATTTGGATCACGACGAGTACGACTCCTTCAACCCCGTTCTCTTGAACGCTTCCGATTAGCGATCTACAAGGGTATGTAGATGCACTCTCCTTCCCCTCGTTGCTAGTTTCTCCATAGATAGATCTTGATGACACGTAGGAAAATTTTAAATTTCTGCTACGTTCCCCAACAGTGGCATCATGAGCTAGGTCTATTGCGTAGATTCTTTGCACGAGTAGAACACAAAGTAGTTGTGGGCGTTGATTTTGTTCAATATGCTTACCGTTACTAGTCCAATCTTGATTCGGCGGCATTGTGGGATGAAGCGGCCCGGACCGACCTTACACGTACACTTACGTGAGACAAGTTCCACCGACTGACATGCACTTGTTGCATAAGGTGGCTAGCGGGTGCCAGTCTCTCCCACTTTAGTCGGATCGGATTTGATGAAAATGGTCCTTATGAAGGGTAAATAGCAACTGATATATCACGTTGTGGTTTTGCGTAGGTAAGAAACGTTCTTGCTAGAAACCCATAGCAGCCACGTAAAACATGTAAACAACAATTAGAGGACGTCTAACTTGTTTTTGCAGGGTATGCTATGTGATGTGATATGGCCAAGAAGAATGTGATGAATGATATGTGATGTATGAGATTGATCATGTTCTTGTAATAGGAATTACGACTTGCATTTCGATGAGTATGACAACCGGCAGGAGCCATAGGAGTTGTCTCTATTTATTGTATGACCTGCTTGTCATTAAATAACTCCATGTAATTACTTTACTTTATTGCTAACCGGTAGCCATAGGAGACAACTTCATGAAGACACGATGATGGAGATCATGGTGTCATGCCGGTGACGATGATGATCATGAAGCCCCGAAGATGAAGATCAAAAGGAGCAAAATGATATTGGCCATATCATGTCACTATTTGATCGCATGTGATGTTTATCATGTTTATGCATCTTATTTGCTTAGAACGACGGTAGTAAATAAGATGATCCCTCATTAAAATTCCAAGAAAGTGTTCCCCCTAACTGTGCACCATTATGAAAGTTCGTCGTTTCGAAGCACCACGTGATGATCGGGTTTGATAGATTCTTACGTTCACATACAATGAGTGTAAGCCAGATTTACACACGCGAAACACTTAGGTTAACTTGACGAGCCTAGCATATACAGACATGGCCTCGGAACACAAGAGACCGAAAGGTCGAGCATGAGTCGTATGGAGGATACGATCAACATGAAGATGTTCACCGATGATGACTAGTCCGTCTCACGTGATGATCGGACACGACCTAGTTGACTCGGATCATGTAATCACTTAGATGACTAGAGGGATGTCTATCTGAGTGGGAGTTCATGAGATGAACTTAATTATCCTGAACATAGTCAAAAGATCTTTGCAAATTATGTCGTAAGCTCGCGCTTTAGTTCCACTGTTTAGATATGTTCCTAGAGAAAATATAGTTGAAAGTTGACGGTAGCGATTATGCGGACAGAAGAAAGCTTATGTCTTTAATGCACCGCTCAGTGTGCTGAACCCCAAACATCGTCTGTGGATGTTGCGAACATCGGACATACACGTTTTGATAACTACGTGATAGTTCAGTTAAACGGTTTAGAGTTGAGGCACCAAAGACGTTTTTCGAAACGTCACGGAACATATGAGATGTTTCGAGGGCTGAAATTGGGATTTCAGGCTCGTGCCCACGTCAAGAGGTATCAGACCTCCGACGATTTTCTTAGCCTGCAAACTAAGGGAGAAAAGCTCAATCGTTGAGCTTGTGCTTAGATTGTCTGAGTGCAACAATCACTTGAATCGAGTGGGAGTTGATCTTCCAGTTGAGATAGTGATGTTTCTCCAAAGTCATTGCCACCAAGCTGCTAGAGCTTTGTGATGAACTATAACATATCAGGGATAGATATGATGATCCTTGAGCTATTCGCAATGTTCGACACCGCGAATGTAGAAATCAAGAAGGAGCATCAATTATTGATGGTTAGTGAAACCACTAGTTTCAAGAAGGGCAATGGCAAGAAGGGGTACTTCATGAAACAACAAATTAGTTGCTGCTCCAGTGAAGAAACCCAAGGTTGAACCCAAACCCGAGACTAAGTGCTTATGTAATAAGGGGAACAGTCACTAAGAGCAGAATTACCCTAGATACTTGGTAGATGAGAAGGCTGGCAAGGTCGATAGAAGTATATTAGATATACATTATGTTAATGTGTACTTTACTAGTACTCCTAGTAGCACCAGGGTATTAGATACCTGTTCGGTTGCTAAGTGTTAGTAACTCGAAATAAAAGCTACGAAATAAACTGAGACTAGCTAAAGGTGAGCTGACGATATGTGTTGGAAGTGTTTCCAAGGTTGATGTGATCAAGCATCGCACGCTCCCTCTACCATCGAGATTTGGTGTTTGCATTGAGCATAGACATGATTGGATTATGTCTATCGCAATACGGTTATTCATTTAAGGAGAATAATGGTTACTCTGTTTATTTGAATAATACCTTCAATGGTCTTGCACCTAAAAGAATGGTTTATTGAATCTCGATCGTAATGATACACATTTTCATGCCAAAAGATATAAGATAGCAATGATAGTACCACTTACTTGTGGCACTACCATGTAAGTCATATTGGTTTAAAACGCATGAAGAAGCTCCATGTTGATGGGTCTTTGGACTCACTCGTTTTGAAAAGTTTGAGACATGCGAACCATATCTATTGGTGTATACGCATGAAGAAACTCCATGCAGATGGATCGTTTGGACTCACTTGATTTTGAATCACTTGAGATATGCAAGTCATACCACATGGGCAAGATGACTGAAAGCATTGTTTTCAGTAAAATGGAACAAGAGAGCAACTTGTTGGAAGTAATACATTTTGATGTGTGCAGTCCAATGAGTGCTGAGGCACGCAGTGGATATCGTTATGTTCTTACTTCACGGATGATTTGAGTAGATACTGGGTATATTTACTTGATGAAACACAAGTCTGAATTATTGAATGGTTCAAGTAATTTCAGAGTGAAGTTGAAGACCATCGTGACAAGAGGATAAAATGTCTATGATATGATCATAGAGATGAGTATCTGAGTTACGGGCTTTGGCACGCAATTAAGACATTGTGGAAATTATTTCACAATTAATACCGCCTGGAACACCATAGTGTGATGGTGTGTCCGAACATCATAGTTGCACCCTATTGAATATGGTGCGTACCATGATGTCTCTTATCAAATTACCACTATCGTTCATGGGTTAGGCATTAGAGACAACCGCACTCACTTTAATAGGGCACCACATAATTCCGTCGATACGACACCATTTGAACTATGGTTTGGAGAAACCTAAGTTGTCGTTTCTTAAAAGTTTGGGGATGCGACCCTTATGTGAAAAAGTTTCAGGATGATAAGCTCGAACCCAAAGCGGATAAAATGCATCTTCATAGGACACCCAAAAACAGTTGGGTATACCTCCTATCTCAGATCCGGAAGCAAGTAATTGTTTCTAGAAACGGGTCCTTTCTGGAGAAAAAGTTTCTCTCAAAAGAATTGAGTGGAGGATGGTGGATACTTGATGAGGTTATTGAACCATCACTTCAACTAGTGTGTAGCAGGGCACAGGAAGTTGTTCCTGTGGCACCTACACCAATTGAAGTAGAAGCTTATGATAGTGATCATGATGCTTCGGATCAAGTCACTACCAGACCTCGTAGGTCAACAAGGACACGTACTACTTCAGAGTGGTACGCAATCCTGTCTTAGAGGTCATGTTGCTAGACAACAATGAACCTATGAGCTATGGAGAAGCGATGGTGGGCCCGGATTCCGACGAATGGCTCGAGGCCATAACATCCGAGAGAGGATCCATGACTTTGGAAGAAATACTTGATGGTCGTAAGGACGTTGGGTAAAGATGGTTTTAAAAGGAAGACAGACAATGATGGTAAGTATCACCATTAAGAAAGCTCGACTTGTCGTTAAGATGTTTCCGACAAGTTCAAGGAGTTGACTACGATGAGGCTTTCTCACTCGTAGCGATGCTAAGAGTCTGTTGGAATTGATTAGCAGTTACTGCATTATTTATGAAATCTTGCAGATAGGATGTCAAAACATTGTTTCCTTGACAGTTTTCTTGAGGAAAGGTTGTATGTGATACAACCAGAAGGTTTTTGATCAATCCTGAAAAGACGCTAACAAGTATGCAAAGCTCCAGCAATCCTTCTAAGGACTGGAGTAAGCATCTCGGAGTTGGAATATACACTTTGATGAGATGATCAAAGATTTTGGGTTTATACAAAGTTTATGAGAAACTTGTATTTCCAAAGAAGTGAGTGGGAGCACTATAGAATTTCTGATGAGTATATGTTGTTGACATATTGTTGATCAGAAATTATGTAGAATTTCTAGAAAGCATATAGGGTTGTTTGAAAAGTGTTTTTCAATGGAAAACCTGGATTAGGCTACTTGAACAATAAGCATCAAGATCTATAAGATAGATCAAAATGATTAATAATACTTTCAAATGAGCACATACCTTGACATAATCTTGAAGGTGTTCAAGATGGATCAGTCAAAGAAGGAGTTCTTGCCTGAGTTGTAAGGTATGAAGTTAAGACTTAAAGCTCGACCACGGCAGAATAAAGAGAAAGGACGAAGGTCGTCCCCTATGCTTCAGACGTAGGCTCTATAGTATGCTATGTTGTGTACCGCACCGAAAGTGTGCCTTGCCATGAGCCAGTCAAGGGGTACAAGAATGATCCAGGAATGGATCATTGGACAGCGGTCAAAATTGTCCTTGGAGTAAATAAGGACATGTTTCTCGATTATGGAGGTGATAAAGAGTTCAGCGTAAAGGGTTACGTCAATGCAAGCCTTAACACCTATCTAAATGACTCTGAGTAGCAAATCGGATACATATAGTGGAGCAACCATTTGGAATAGCTCCAAGTGGAGCATGGAAGCAGCATTTAGAATATGACCTAGAGATTTGCGAAGTACATACGGATTTGAATGTTGCAGACCCGTTGACTAAAACCTCTCTTACAAGGAAAACATGATCAAACCCCAGAACTCATTGAGTCTTAATCACATTATGATGTGAACTAGTTTAGTGACACTAGTAAACTCTTTGGATGTTGGTCACATGGTGATGTGACCTGTGAGTGTTAATCACATGGTGATGTGAACTAGATTATTGACTCTAGTGCAAGTGGGAGACTGTTGGAAATATGCCCTAGAGGCAATAATAAATTAGTTATTATTATATTTCCTTGTTCATGATAATCGTTTATTACCCATGCTATAATTGTATTGATAGGAAACTCAGATACATGTGTGGGTACATAAACAACACCATGTCCCTAGTAAGCCTCTAGTTGACTAGCTCATTGATCAACAGATGGTTATGGTTTCCTGACCATAGACATTGGATGTCGTTGATAAACGGGATCACATCATTTGGAGAATGATGTGATGGACAAGACCCAATCCTAACCCTAGCACAAAGATCGTAGTTCGTATGCTAAAGCTTTTCTAATGTCAAGTATCATTTCCTTAGACCATGAGATTGTGCAACTCCCGGATACCGTAGGAATGCTTTGGGTGTACCAAACGTCACAACGTAACTGGGTGGCTATAAAGGTGCACTACAGGTATCTCCGAAAGTGTCTGTTGGGTTGGCACGAATCGAGACTGGGATTTGTCACTTTGTGTAAACGGAGAGGTATCTCTGGGCCCACTCGGTAGGACATCATCATAATGTGCACAATGTGACCAAGGGGTTGATCACGGGATGATGTGTTACGGAACGAGTAAAGAGACTTGCCGGTAACGAGATTGAACAAGGTATCGGCATACCGACGATCGAATCTCGGGCAAGTACAATACCGTTAGACAAAGGGAATTGTATACGGGATTGATTGAGTCCTTGACATCGTGGTTCATCCGATGAGATCATCATGGAACATGTGGGAGCCAACATGGGTATCCAGATCCCGCTGTTGGTTATTGACCGGAGAACGTCTCGGTCATGTCTGCATGGTTCCCGAACCCGTAGGGTCTACACACTTAAGGTTCGATGACGCTAGGGTTATAAGGGAATAGATATACGTGGTTACCGAATGTTGTTCGGAGTCCCGGATGAGATCCCGGACGTCACGAGGAGTTCCGGAATGGTCCGGAGGTAAAGATTTATATATGGGAAGTCCTATTTTGGCCACCGGAAAATGTTCGGGATTTTTCGGTATTGTACCGGGAAGGTTCTAGAAGGTTCCGGAGTGGGGCCCACCTGCATGGGGGGACCCACATGAACGTGGGTAGTGGGGCAAGGCCCCACACCCCTGGTCAAGGCGCACCAAGATCCCCCCTTAGAAGGAATAAGATCATATCCCGAAGGGATAAGATCAAGATCCCTAAAAAGGGGGGATAACAATCGGTGGGGAAGGAAAGGATGGGATTTCTTTCCTCCCACCTTTGCCAACGCCCCAATGGACTTGGAGGGCAAGAAATAATCCCCTCCACCCCTATATATAGTGGGGAGGCGCATGGGAGCTGAACCCTTGCCCCTGGCGCAGCCCTCCCCCTCTCCCAAGTCCTCCTCCTCTCCCGCGGTGCTTGGCGAAGCCCTGCAGGATTGCCACGCTCCTCCATCACCACCACACCATCGTGTTGCTGCTGGATGGAGTCTTCCCCAACCTCTCCCTCTCTCCTTGCTGGATCAAGGCATGGGAGACGTCACCGGGCTGTACGTGTGTTGAACGCGGAGGTGCCGTCCGTTCGGCACTAGGATCTCCGGTGATTTGGATCACGACGAGTACGACTCCTTCAACCCTGTTCCCTTGAACGCTTCCGCTTAGCGATCTACAAGGGTATGTAGATGCACTCTCCTTCCCCTCGTTGCTAGTTTCTCCATAGATAGATATTGGTGACACGTAGGAAAATTTTGAATTTCTGCTACGTTCCCCAACAGAAGCTTGGTGATCGGATCTCAAGATCCATCATCTAGTCCCGGCCGTGAGTTGGGGAGACATGGTTGCCGGTGAAAACCGAACCGGTGGCATGCGATGGCGGCGTTCTACGCCGTTACATTTATGAAGGCATCGTCGTGTAACTAATGTCGACCCACTCGTGCTGCTTCGGGAGAAACCCTAGGATCTGGTGTTCTAGATCGGACGATGGCGTCACTGCGGTGTCGTTTCTCTCTTGGGAACATCGTTTGTGGAGCAGCGCTGGAAGTCAGAGGCAGGAGGTGGAGCGGCTTCGTCTTGCACGGAGCTTCGGTGGAGATGTCAAGTCATGCCTGACTGACAGGTGCTACGGTCATTCCTGGTCGGCAGGTGCTACGCACGACACATCCTCCAAGGACTTCAAGCTGTGTCGGCTGGTGATACTTGGCAGCATGGCGCTGAGGTGTATCAGTGGCGACCGCGACGTGTTCAGCTGTTTGCGCGCAGGGAGGAGGTGCCGTTGGGCGCCGTGGTGGCGTCGACGATAGTTGGACCGAGCAAGGTTGATGCATCAGTACAGTTCTGAAGATGGAGCGGTGGCAGTTGGCGGCGGCGACCTCTAAGAGCACGCCGGACCAGTGTGTGCCCCAGACCCGGCAAGTGGCTAGGTTGGGGTCTCAGGTCTTAGATGTTAGGCTTGGCTGCGATGTCTGTTTGGTATTAGGCCCAGGCTATCTATGCCCCTTCATCAACTGGATAGGTGTAGTGACAGTTTGTTGCTTAGACGGCGGCTTTAGTCTTACTGTTGTATTGATTTTGTAAGGTCTTGTGAGAATAATTAATAAAGTGGCCGTATGCATCGTCCAGATGCAGAGGCCGGGGGTCATCCTCCTTTTCTAAAAAAATGGATGCAATTGAAAACCATCGAAGCATGCATGAATGCAAGTCATAATTATGAAATACATATGCAAATGGCATGTCCTGTTCTTGCCTGTGTGCAGCCTAACATGGGATGTTCTTAATTTACACACAATATACATGCAGTTTTGTATGCATCAGGCAGATAAGAGAATCTGAGTGCATGTCCTGTTCTTGTCTATGTGCAACCTGTATCATGTCAGGTTCTGAATTTTACACATAAGTGACAAGTGTGTGCACCCTGACATACTTATGCAATGGACATAATGCAAGTGACAGTTGAGTACACCCTGCCACTAAAAATAGCCATCCAGCGTCTGGAGCCAAGAGAATCAAACCCATTCATCAATTTTCACACCAAGTGAGCAAAACACAGACATTGAATTACGGATCTGATAAAAAGCAATAAAGCGGTTGATTCAGGCCGTCTACTAAACATTAAAAAGCAGGCCAAGGACTCGGTTTTTCAGAGCCATCTTCCCAACTCTACGTTGGGAAGACCCGGCAACAGGCCTAACTGACTCCCGGATGCTCGATATCCGGGCATTGTAGTAGCCTGGTTACGTGGGCTCTGGCAGTGTCCTGTGAGATTCAAGAAGCTTGCATTCCTCTTTCCGCTTAAAATCTCAAGAAGTAAGACGCTGAAATTGTAGATGACCGAGTTGGTCGAGAAAAGATCCTTGGAGGCATACTCCATAAGAATTCCTTCAGGCTTTTTTTTTTAGGGAAGGCCATCATGGCTAGCTTTATTGGTTTAAAAAGGAATTACATCGTCCACAAGGTCTGAGACCAGACAGCCCGGAGGCTCATCCGTCCAAAATCTAGAGAGTTTATTACAATAACTATGTTTAGCTAGCACATGAGCCGTTTTATTTGCATTACGAGGACAATGCTTAAACTTGACCTTCCCAATCAGAGTCGAAACATCGACACACTCCGCGAAGAGAGCAGCAGCTTCATCCCACCATCTTGCTTGACCACCGCCGGAATCAATCACTATTAGAGAATCGGATTCCGCCTCTACTCGCGGGAAACCTAACGAATTTGCAAATCTCAGTCCATCCCGCATTGCCAGTGCCTCCGTCGTGACCACACTTGATGCCACGGGGATAAAGATACATTGGGCTGCAAGGAACGATCCATTTACATCTCTGATAACCGCAGCAGTTGCTCCCACTCCTTCATCGACATAAAAAGCTGCATCAACATTTAGTTTGACAAATCTAGGCTCCGGCTTCTCCCATCTTTCTTGCACTGAACCAGTTCTCTTCGCACTTGCCTGATCGAAATTATTAGATATAGCAAGGACCGATATAGGCCATTTGAATGCTGGTGGAGGATTACCATTATGAGTGTACTGACGTCTGATCCACCACAGGTACCATCCTCCCACCGTTATGATCTGTTTCACATCCAAGTTCGGTTTGGCGGGCACTTGTCTCGGTGGGCCGACCAGGATGTGTTCTAGTATGATTGACCCCGATCGGTCAATCCTTTTCGCTTCATTAATGATATCCAGGATTCCAAGCCGAGTCCACATCTCCGTAGCATGGGAACAATCAAACAATAGGTGCCTCACATCTTCGGCCGCATTGTGACATATGGGGCAAGCAGCCTGTATGCCAACGTGCCTGTTAGTGAGAATGGATTTTAAAGGTAGGATTCCATGTAGTGCCCGCCAGCAGAAAAGTCGAACTTTACGTGGGATTTGAAGTTTCCATAGAATACTCCAAACTGGTGGTGTGATTGACCTCCCTGGCTGCGCTAATGCATTTGCATGTGTCCTGAAAGTCCGAATCCATTGAGTATGGTAAGCTGATCATACCGAGAAGATACCTCTTCGGTCCGGGTGCCAAGCTATGAAATCTTCAAAAGCATTGTGATTCAACGGGATTTCTAGTATCCTTCGGACATTGACAGGATTAAAGATGGTTCTAAACAAATCCTCATCCCAGTTCTCACTTATTGGGTCAATGAGATCGCTAACTGTAGACAAGATAGTATGACCCCGCGACGTGATCACCCTTCTATTTGCACTGCTTGGCACCCATGGATCGTTCCAGATATTCACTTTCTCCCCCGACCCAATACACCAGATATAACCCAGTTTGAAAGTCTCCAAACCCTTCATAATGCTCTGCCAAGTAAACGATGCGCCATTCTTTAAAGTGGCTTGAAGTAAACTACCATTAGGGAAGTATTTCGCCTTCAATACCTTTGCACATAAAGAATCCGGATTGTTTAGCAACCTCCAGCATTGCTTTGAAAGCATTGCTAGGTTAAATGAGTATAGATCTCGGAATCCCATGCCCCCTTCACTCTGCGGATAGCAAAGTTTCCACCAAGAATACCAATGCATTCTCTTATGTTCCTCATCATCACCCCACCAAAACTGGCTAATTAAATCAGTAACCTCTTTACATATTCCTTTTGGTAAGCAGAAAACTGACATAGCAAACACCGGAATTGCTTGTGCCACCGATTTCAATAGGATCTCCTTACCTCCAGTGGACAATTGTTTCTCCATCCAACCTCTGAGCCTCTCTTTGATTCTCTCAATAAAGTGCTTAAAGCAGTCACTTCTATCCGCTCCCACCATTGCGGGTAGGCCCAGGTATTTATCAGAAAGTGCCTCTGTATCAATGTGAAGCTCCTGACATATTTCAGCCCTAGTGACAACAGAAGTATTAGGGCTGAAGAAAACACTCGATTTAGCAAAACTCACCATTTGCCCCGAGCTTTGACAGTAAGTCTCCAGAACATGCTGTAAGGAAGCTGCATTAAGCGTGTCTGCCTTCATGAGAATTAGAGAATCATCAGCGAATAATAGGTGTGATACTGATGGTGCATTTCTGCACACTCTAATCCCTTCTATGCCACCAGCTTCTTCTTCATACTGCAGTAGACTGGAAAGACCCTCTGCACAAATGAGGAATAGGTAAGGGGATAGAGGATCCCCCTGTCTAATTCCCCTTGTAGGGTTAAAAACATCTGTTTCTTGTGAGTTAAATCTCACTTTATAACTAACTAATCTCACACATTCCATAATCAACTCTACCCACTGTTCATGAAATCCCAATTTGATCATCATATCATGCAAAAAAGACCACTCCACTCTGTCATAGGCTTTATGCATATCGAGTTTTACTGCACATAGCCCGGATTGTCCTGTCCTTTTATTCTTTATCTTATGCACACACTCATATGCAATCAAGATATTATCCGTGATCATTCTTCCAGGAACAAAGGCGCTTTGAGTAGGAGAGATGATATCGGGAAGTATACTTTTCAGACATAGAGCTAACATTTTCGAGATTATTTTGTAGAGGACATTGCAAAGACTAATGGGTCTGAATTGCGTTACCAGCTCTGGAGCATCAGTTTTGGGAATTATCACAATTGTTGTGTCGTTCCAATTTGATGGAATTTTCCTCGAGTTAATGGCCATCAAAACCTCTTGAGTGATCTCTTCACCAATTATATGCCAATATTTTTTGAAGAAGATTGCGTGCAAACCATCAGGCCCGGGTGCTTTTATATCTCCAATACTAGAAATCGCTTTCTTCACATCCTCCGCTGTATATGGTGCCATGAGGATATTATTCATCTGGTCTGACACCTTCCGCTGAACTCGCTCCATGATCACCGGATTAGTTTGCTGAACTTCAGAGGAGAAAAGGTGAGAATAGTAGTTTAAGATATGGGCATTTAAATCATCAGTACCTTCCAGCCAGTCCCCAGCCTCATTCCTTAATCTCTTTATAAAATTCCTTTTCCGCCTCGCCGAAGCGAAAGCCTGGAAAAAAGCAGTGTTGCGGTCTCCGGCTTTAAGCCAAGTTGCTCTGGACTGTTGCCTCACTTGTATCTCCTCCAATTCCAGCAAATACTCGATGAGTTCAGTTAATTCTCTCCTCTTTTCTTCATTCTCATCATCCATAGGTCCCGCCATAACTCTTTAAAGATCTCGCTGTGCTTTACGAAGACGCTTTTTTGGCTTTTTGAGAACTCTCTGATCCCAGTCGTGGAACTGGTTATGCATTTTATTCAGCTTTTCATAAATATTGGTCACAGTTGGATCGGCTGTAACATCATTCCACGCCGCCGTCACCGTCTCCTCAAAACTCCTCTCCCTCAACCATCGTGCCTCAAATCGTTTTACTTGCATGTTGTTTTGTCCGGCGGTTGAATGTGTATAGAACTTTGTATCCACAAGAAGGGGTCTGTGGTCAGAGTGGTTAAATTCCAAATTCTGCAACGCTGCATCAGTAAATAAGTTCGCCCATGCATCATTCACCAGGCCTCTGTCTAGCCTTTCTCTTATTCTTCCACGTCTCCATGTGAACGGGTCCCCGATGAAGCCCATATCATGCAAACCACAATCATCAATTGCTTCTTGAAAAGCCTGCATATATTGTGCCGGACGTGGATTGCCTCCCTCCTTCTCATGAAGAAATTGGATTTCATTGAGGTCGCCAATCAAGAGCCACGGCAAGTTCTGACTCTGGTGGAGTTGTCGCAAACGTGACCAAGTCAGATCTTATTTTCCCATCTAAATTCACCATACATCCCCGTCAAATGCCAAACTGGATTGTTACTATTATCCTCAATTATTACATCAATGAACATAGTATCTAGGGCAATCCTACGTACATTGATATGATTATTCCAAAAAAGAACTAAACCACCACTTCTTCCATTACTCGTGCATACAAGTTTCTGGTCCATCTTCATCCTCCTCCTTAAACATTCTGCCGGATAGCTATCAAGCTGGGTCTCCGACAAAAACACCACGTCAGGGGAACATCTTCGCTGGACATCCAGCAGGGCACGCACTGTCGGGGCGTTCCCAAGACCTCGGCAGTTCCACGATAATATTTTCATTGTGTCCGGTCATCCCCCTCTAGGGAGGATGCCGATATCTCATTGGTTTGCTGCCCTGCCGAACTGTCTATTGCTTCTCCATCAACTCCTTCATATTTCTTCCTGTTTGCATTCTTCTGAGGCGTGATTGCAGCCTCCACTGTAATCCCTGGCATTGTTTCTCCCTCAAACTGATCAACTATCGCTGCCACACTCGATGTCTTAGCTGTACTTTGGACCAACGCCAAAGGGTTAGGCCCTTCCGACAGTACCTGTTGTGTGTCATCTGCTATCCGCTTTCCCAAAACTTGGACTTGGCGCATGTCTTGTTCCTCCGTTTCCCGTCCCGACCCTTGCCCCGACTCCATATGAGAGGGAATCGGATTGAACAGTGCATTATGACGCCAACTCTGCATGGTATCCCTCTCCGTTGAAGCAAAAGGAGGGGTTCCTCGACCATGTCCAGGTCCAAAAGCAGGTTCATCTCTCCCTCTTTCACCTCTCCCGCGCCCTGGGTTCCTCCCTGCACCGCGGCCTATACCTCGGCCTCTTCCTCTATCAACCAACAGAAAATCACCCCACTCCAACTTGGATACATCATGTTCCCCAGTGCCACACTCCTCATACCAATGTCCATTAAACCACAGTTGCCGCAGAAATCTGGCAGTTTCTCATACTGAACTTGGTAGAAGTCTGTTTCCTCATTCTTAGTAATTGAAACAAATCTGATGAGCTTCTTCGAGACCCTAAGCTCAACTCTAACTCTCACAAACTCCCCTATAAAGCCAGCAGGTAGAGTTGTTTGAACCTCTAGCACCTTGCCCATCCTGCGACACATACCTTTAATTGCTGCAGGAAACAAGTAATTATCTGGCAGTTTCAGGATCCTCGCCCATACCACAATCTTATCCAGCACTACCGATTCCGGCTTCGTGAACCCATCATACTCCTCTATCAACACCCCTGGTTCCTGAACAGCCATGGCCCCTTCTGAATTGCCATGTTCCAGTCCCCCAAACAGCCGAACTGTACCGTGAACAGGTTGTCATCAACCCTGCGCCAGCGGACCTCCCTGGCTGGGTTCCGGGCCGATCTCATATCAGCATATAGAGCAGACGGGCTGAACCCCTTATTGGTATGCACCTTCGCGATCGCAAGCCACTTGGCCTCTATCTTTTCCTCCTTGAATTCATCTTCCCAAACAAATTGTTCCTCTTCATCTTCCTGAAGCTCCAAACGACTCAGCAGTTCCTCCACAGGCTCCTTGCCCCTGCGGTTTCTGCCTGGTTCTTCCTGCGTCGCCATGACGACCTTGATCACAAAACCCTAACCCTAGACGGGCGAGGCTCCAGAGGTCAAAACCCACCTCAACCTTCCACGCGTAGCCACCCAGGGATCAGATCCGGGGTAGGGAACGGGGCGGGGAACGGGGCGGGGATGATCGGCGGGATCGGCGGCAAAAGGTAGAAACAGACTCTCGACGGCTGCGCCGCCAGAGGACAACGAAACCCTAGCACCGCTGGATATAGCCTGAACTCAGTGTTGATGTCAAGGTAATTCCTTCAGGCTTCTTGATTGCTAAATTCATGCAAAAGGAAGGCGGCCTCGAATGTGGACCTAGTGGCAATCAAAGTGCATCGTGTATTTCCAAACTCTTGGTTCCTCCAATGTCTCAGATGATTAAATCTCCTATGCACAAACACTGTATGTACATGAACTAGGTCTAATGATGAAGTGAACTCTTAAATGTCCCTCATATATATATGCATATCCATCTACTAGTGTCCACTTTCCCTCACACAAATTGCCAACGCCAACCACCAAGCATGCATCTTGTATGCATGTCTAGAATATGGGGCACCATGGTTTTCATTTCCTCGTGACATATCTACTCATATCCAGAGAAAATTGTTTTTTGGCATCTCTTTTTAATGAAATTCTCTTTCATTCTTCTTATAGATTAAGGGTGTGCCTAACAAACAGTAGACTGATTTTCATTTAATCATAAGTCAAATTTTGTGTCAGTCTAATTTGACTGGACTGACCACTCAGAAGACACAAAACAGGCTAGGTACAAACAAAATACACATGACCATACTAATTGGTTTGATCCTCCACAATCAATAAAAAGCAATAGGCCCTCGTATACTGTTTTCAGATCTAATAGTGCAGTACAACCACTTGAAAGATGCATTTCTCAACAACAGAAAACTGTTGATTGCAAAAGAAAAAAATGGTGACCTGACTCAGGGACTGCTTAAGGTTTTACATTGTACATGCGCCACCTTTGAGCATTGACATTCGTAGAGCACATGAAAACTACATACACCCTTCGTACAAAAGACTGAGAATGTTACTTCAATGTCCATTGCTACCTCGAGGTCGCTCCTGCGAACAAAAGATTTCAACCCCCCTTGATGTAGATGCGGCCGTCCAGTGTGGTCTTGTACTCGGTCCTTGTGTAATGATGATCTTTTGTGCCCACAACTAAATGGGAGTAAACCTTAAAAATAGTCTCATGAAACGATTTTTTGGCACTGTTTTCAGGGTATTGAAATCTGTTCAATGAAACAGATTAGGCGGACAGGTTCAATCTTAAGCAGTTTTAAGAAACATGACAGGTTTCTCACTGGTCAGTACACACAACATAAAAGAAATAGAGGCAGTGCCTGGCTGATATCATCCACCCAAAGGAACCTCCAAAACTTAAGGTTATTACCTTTTTCCAGATCTAAGACAGGTCCCTTCCATCGCCCTCACCCCGTGCCCGCCTGGCCGCCTCCTACACCATCCCCTCCCCGCGCCGCCACCAGAAGGCGCCGCCGGGTGAAGCCCGGTGCACGTCGGCGGCGGCGGGGCCCTTCTTCTCCTCTCGGCATGCGGTTGTAGTGCGAGATGCGGCGGCGCGGCGGAGTCTTGGCTGATGCGGCGAGGGCGCGTCGTGTGGCGCGGCGGCCAGACAGCGGCGCGAGTGGGTGGCCAGGCCGTGGCTGCTGCGCGAGGGGTTGGCTTCGGGGCGGCGGCGCGGGCACGGATCCATCGTGGATCTCGTCCTGCGGGCGCGGTCTTGACCTCCCCTGCTTGGCCGGCGGGTCTCGGTGGGGGGACCTCTCCTTGCTGAGATCTGGCTGCGGCGGCCTGGATCATCCAGATCCCGGCACGGATGATGGCGGCCCGTGCACGAGAGATGGAGGTCTTCGATCAGATCTGGGTGAAAACCTGCTATTGGCTATTGCCAAGGCCGACGATGGCGACACTGTCCGCGTCATTCCCTTCCTGAAGGCATCACCGAGGAGAAGTTCAAGGCCACTCTCTGATAGCTCTGTGGAAAACCCTAGATCAGTAGATCGGATGACGGTGGCTCTTTGGTGTCGTTTCCCCTTGGGGGCGTCATTCTTGGAGGTGCACACAGGCTCGAGGGACCAGAGGATGGCGTCTTTGGTGGAGCGGTGCTTAATCTTACACATCGATGATGGCGGATCTCGGCGGCGTGGCGTTGTGGAGATTCGGCGTCTGATGTGCGGAGATGGACTCGCGCAGGAGGAGGAAGTTGTCTGTCGTCATGGTGGCGTTGATGGCAGAGAGGCCTGGCAAGGTCAGTGCTTCAGTTCTGCTCTGAGAATGGACCGAGGGAATGATGGAGGTGACGGCCCTTGCAGCGTGCGGTGCTCACTGGGAGTGTGCCAGATCGGTGTGGGGCCCAATCCAGGTAGTGGCTTGGATGGGACACCCGGCTTTAGATGTTAGGCTTTGGTGCGATGTCTGTTTGGTATTAGGCCCGGATATTCGGCACGCCTTCATCAAAGGGATAGGAGTAGCAACGGTGTTGCCGAGATGGTGGCTTCAGGCTTATTGATATATCACCTTATATGGTCTTTGTGAATAATTAATAATATGACTGCATGCATCGTCCAGATGCAGAGGCCGGGGGAACATCCTCCTTTTCTAAAGGAAAAATACAGCTGGAACCACAGTATAATTTGTACTATTTCCCCATTCTAAGAACAGAGAAAAGAAAAAAAAAGGATATTTCAGTAAGGAGAACAGCCACAACTCACAATATATATCTACTCTACCTGCATCACTTCAAAGGAACCACGATCCATGCATGAGCTTTCAAATAATCTATTTAGAGAAAAATAAATAAAGGACTAGACAATTAATCAGACAGTTCTCTTCTGAAAGTGTTTGTTCACGCGGTGTGGCCTCCTTATCTCACAGTGAATAGAGTAGTTGTGATAAGGAGGCAGACGAGATGTCCACAGATGGGCGCTGAATTTCCCTCTAGGCCTAACACTTCCATTGAGAAGATCTTGCATGCTAATCATCTTGAGAGCTTCGGGTCCAGTTTCAACAGAACATGTCTGGTGGCCAGCAAACATGACAACACATTCAGAAGTTTTCTTCACTCTCCTGAAATATCCTGTCTCCAGCATTGGCCAAGGATAAGTGAAATGCTCCCCATACACTGAGTTGTTTGTCTGCTTCGAATTCCTCAGGGCTGCAAAGGCCATGCTCCAGAAATGAAGGTTAATATTTGCTTTTAGTAGTTAACTGAAGATGCTTGCACCCATGAAGCACCCATTCATCAGCCTAGCCATGTCCATGGCTATTGATGTGAGCTTTGGGTGGTCCTCGGCTCTCGTGCTCCCAAAAGCACGAACCTTGAAGAAGTACCAATATGCTTCTTGAGTAAGGCACTGCAACCTGAGGGGTTCTGTGGTTCCCAAGCTTGTAATCTTGTCGGAACGGCTCACAATTATCATCTTACTTCCACTCGTGATGCAGGTTTTTGCAGCTGAATACAACATCTTCCATACAGGCTCCTCAATATCCAGAAGCAGCTCAATGATGATCAATGTCCTTCCACCGCCCATCCCACGGTTTTGATGCTTGATTCTACCTCCATTTCTTAGGGTCTCTACACTTGTATCTTTAAGATTGTCACCATTGAAAAACAAAATCTGAGAGAAGTGGTTGCGCACCCTTTCAGCATCACACACATGCTCGATCAGGGTGCTCTTCCCAACATTTCCGGGACCAACAATCGGCAGGACAGGCAGATACTTAGTAGTCTCTGCTTGCAACAGGAAGTTCATCACAACTTCCGTCTCCATTTGGCGTCCGAACATGCACTTGTCCAGCTGCAGATACATGTTGTATGGCTGGCGGTGCAAACGCGGGCAACTGTTTAGAAACATGATGAACTCGCTCACATCTTCCATGGCGTCCCTTATGCTGCCAAGAACTTGCTCCAGCAGCTCAGCTTGTGCTGCACCTTCACTGCTGCCACTGCAGAAACATACACGCTTGGCAGGGTTGAATTTAGATGGGGCAAAGGAGTAAATAACTTCATGATCTTTTGTCCTCCCATCTCCATGGTCTCGGCAACTGAAGATATCGAAGGTGTAATACCCCCTGTACATCGAAAATTGACATCTGAGCATGGATGTAACTCAGCACTTTATTTTGAAGTTAAGAAAAACTGATTTTTGATGGGTAATTTTTTTTCAAGTTTTTGTGTGCATGAACGTATAGCAATGTTGTATATCGGGCCAAAATTTCAGCAGTATACATGCTTACATGTAAAAGCTACAGCAAAGACAAAATATATGAAAATCAGAGGCTTGTTTTTTGTTGTTTTCAGGCCGAATTTTTGTCTTTTTTTGTGCAGCACCTAATACAACATATTATTGAACAAAATTTCACAGGTATTAAGATCACATGCATGCGTATTCATGTAAAAAAATCAAAAAAATTCAAATCTTTTAAGCACCTTTTTGGAGCAGTTCAAAATAAGGTGTTCCGTTGTCCCGATGTTCTGAAAAACCGTTTTACCTGTACATGTCCTTTCTCAGTATGCTGAGTTGATGCAGCATGGCCTGGTTGGTGATGAGCCGGCCATCTGCCTCCTCGACGACGACACGAACCCGCAGCAGCAGCCGTTGTAGGCTGCGCAGCCTCTCCTCCTCGGTTGGTGCCGGCGTCTGCTTTAGGTACCTGGCCATGAGGAACGATATGGATCTACTTGCAAGCTCACCCATAGCAGCAGAAAAGATTACCTCCATGCATATGTGTTTGAGTACCCCCTGCCTTACTGTTTCTTGAGGGATGTGGTACCACAACAAATTAATTGGAAGTGATGAGTGAAGCACACATATAAATAGAGGCCATGGTCCAGAAACTTGTGAAAGAACTCTCCCAAGGACTGTTGAGTATAATGTTTATTAGGAAAGACAAGATAGACTGGGATTTGTTCTGGCTTGTCTTGTACTCTAAGTAGATCATTGTACTCCTATACATATGCCCACGAGGCTCAAGCAATACAACGATTATTCCACCAATCCCCTCTCTCCCTTCTAACATGGTATCTATCGCAAGTCGATCCTAAACTCTAGCCGCCGTCGCTTCCACATCTGCGCGCCGCCCCCGGGGCGGTCGGCCTCCATGACCGCCGCCGGGGGGCGCGCCGCCCGTACCTAGGGTTCGTCCGCCGGCCGTGTTGGCCGGTTGCCCTAGAGAGTCTTTTTCCCAATCTTTTGATCCGGATTTTTCTCTCTTTCGTCGGTCGCTTTGATCGGCGTCTACTTTTTGGTTTTCCGATCTTTTTTTGATCGGTTTGCGTCGCCCACCGCCGCCGTCGACACCTCGCGCCTCTACTACGACATCGGCGCAACCGGCCGGCTACTTCACCGACCCGGCGGCCTCGCGTGACAGGCAGCCCTCAAGGCCGTCGTCCGCGCACCGGCCCGCCCGTCGATCTACGCCGGCCGTCACCGCCCTGCTCCGATCGGGACTCCTGCATCACCCCGACCCGGTGGCCTCGCGCCATGCGGCGGCCAATCATAGCCGCCCGCCGCCGCCGGCTTCATCTCGGACTCCGCCGCCACCACGCCTCCACCGAGCGGCGTCCCCGACCTCGCGCGCGATCGGCTTGATCACCCGCTCGCCGCCATGATCCGCCTCATCTACGCCGTGCGACCGACCTGGCCCGTCAGTTATGCGCGCCTCCGCAGGTCCCGTGAAGATCGTCTCCGAGTTTAGCGCGCCCCTCCACCGATCGAGTAACGGGCTGTCGTTGCGTCGCCCCGTCGGGCCGCAGCGCCACCGCCCCGTGGTTCTTCTCCCGGCTGCACCGACCCGCGTCACCGCTGCGTCGCCCCTTCGGGCAGTAGTGCCGCGGCCCGCGGTCTACCGCCGCCCCGAGGCTGTCCCCGTGGCTGCACCGACCCTCGCGCCGCCGCTGCGTCACCCCGTCGGGCCGTAGCGAGCGTGCCACGCGGTCCACGCTGTCGTCTCGAGGCCGTCCACGCGGTTGCACCACCCCGCGCTCTGCCGCTGTGCCGCCCCTTCAGCCTGTAGCACTGCGGCCCGCGGCCCCTGCGACCGTCCCGGGGTCTTCTGTCGTCGCCCCGACCTGCCCGCCGCCGCTGCGTCGCCCCTTCGGGCCGTAGCGCCGCGGCCCGTGGTCCACCGCCGTCCCCGCGCGTCGACTTCCGGTGGCATGCGCCGCACCACCTCCTTTGCCGCGGGAATGCCACCGTCCGCGCCGGTCTTCGTCACGCTGTCGGGTTATTCACCTACTTCGAGCACCGCCGCCGCGCTCCTAACCTAGCCGCCGCCGACGCCGTCAGGCCGCCGCCGCCGCTCTTCTTTTGTAGCCGCCGCCGCTACCCCCGTAGCCGCCGCAGCCGCCCGTCCATCTCCATCGTCTTCGTCCAGCACCAGCCCGTCGCCAGCGTCGTCGTCATCTACCCCGACCGCTTCATCTACTACGACAACCGCGGGCGACATTGGCCCCGTGCCGATTGGCGCCGCAACTGTCGTCGAGTCCTTCTCTGCTGGCCTCTCCGACTTCTTCGACATGGCGTACAGCTCGTGCAGGTCCCTGTCTACACATGCCCGATGCTGGCAACACCGCCGCGTGCCTTCGTCCACGACGTGTCCCTGGGCCCGGCAAGTCTGGTGCGGCGCTTCGTCAACTTCGTCTTCGTCCGTCTACGCATGCCCGGTGCTGGCAACACCGACGCGTGCCTTCGTCTATGATGTGTCCCCGTGGTTGGCAACCCCGACGCGACGCGTTGTCAACATCATCTACTTCCTGGCGCACCACTACTTCGACACCACTGCGCCCATGACTAACTCGGCGCCCTCTTGCGCCCGCGGCTCCACGACGACTTCCTCGACACCGGCTACCCCGACTCGACATCGACCACGGCATTCTTCGCATGGCTACCTCGACCACGGCTCCACCACCCACGCTCTCGGCTACATCGACAAACGGCACAAAGGGCTACCGCCTGCTTGAGCAACCTCGTCGGTTTTCACTCCAGCCACAACTCCGCGATGCATCGACCGTTACGACTGTGGGGGGTGTCCGTCGGCTTGCCTTCGGATTCTTCTCCAGTCTCACCGTCTGCGTCGCTCCCGTTGTGACTGCGGGGGGGTGTTGAGTATAATGTTTATTAGGAAAGACAAGATAGACTGGGATTTGTTCTGGCTTGTCTTGTACTCCAAGTAGATCATTGTACTCCTATATATATGCCCACGAGGCTCAAGCAATACAACGACTATTCCACCAATCCCCTCTCTCCCTTCTAACAAGGACACTACGAAGCTTTGTCTTACTTCTCCGTGGATGTCGTGCTATTCTTTGATGATCAACCAATTGAATGTGAAATTGACTAATATATTTAGTGCCTGGCTAGAAATTTGGAAACGGTCCTCTAGCGACGACTTTTGCTAGTACAAGGAGCATAAGAAAACAAAGAGCTGGTGTCAAACTAGTAAGACTTTTCTGCGGCGGCTACTCAACCTGCTTTTAATAAGCATGAAAGTGACCCTGCAATACCTTTGCAAACCCAGATTGATTATTGATCTTAGTTATGAGTGTGGCCTTCTTGATAGTCATCCTGAACCAGAAGATATTCAGAATGTTGTTCCGTTAGATTCTCCAGTGCTCCAACGTTGGGCGTTGGAAAGAACTGCTCTCAGTACTCCACCAATAACGCGGCAACACCAACATGAAAATCATGTGCACAAATTTCTCCTGGAAACATTTCTAACCTAATTTGCACAAATCAAAAATATATTTATTAACTTACTTGGTGATTGAATTATAACACACGCACACACAAAACAAGATTTTATTGCGTCACAAACACATTACCAGCAGATTTTTTTTTGAAAGATCCAGCATCGCTGGCATTCATTGATAATAGCAGAAAGCAACGGAAACAACAAGGTGGTGAAGGTCCTAGGACCAGTAGATCCGAAGATCAAAAGAAAAAGAAAAACATCAACCCTAATGGCTACAACAAAACATTCCATACAATCCACATTAGACAACGCAGCTCCGACTCCAAAGATGAACTACAAAGAAACGAGGCAAGGTTGGCGTCACAAGGGATCACCGAACGAGCCACCTGACATGCGTCATCGTATACCAGCGGCCCCCCACCGCGGCTTCTACTTCACAGCACCGGGCAGTCGAGGCATTCCCATGGACACGCCGGAGAAGAAGAGCCGACTACCACGACCAAAGCCGCGCCTCCGACGTTGCTCACCACCGTCGTCGTTGCCACAGAAGCCACCGTGCACGTCCAGTCATAGGAAGCACCAAAGGGATCAAATTCTTCAAGACGGCGCCTAAAGAGGGGAACGGCGTTGAAGACGACGACACCGCCCGACCCTGTAGGAGGATCTGGGCTTTCACCCAAAGGACTTGATCCGGGAGTAGAGGCTGTGAAGATTCCTGGCGACGCCTCCAAGGAGGATAGCGACGCCCACAGGCGCCGTCGTCGCCGGCCGTCAGCACCGGCCAGGCTTTCACCCGGTGCAGCCACTCCCACGCAGCAGGCCGAGGTCGACCCGTACCTCCATTGGACCACGCACCCCCACACAACGAGCACGCCACTGTTGTGTAGGGCCACCCGCAAACCTCCTCGACGACGGGCCTGCAGAGACCAAATCGGGTCCTACACCCCGCATCCAACCGCGGCAGAGCCACCCAGCTCCAACAAGCGGCAACCGGGCACCACCACCAGCCGGCAGTGCCCCTCCCGGGCCGCCAGCCACGGACCTCCGACCAGCAGCCGTCTCCTTCCGGCCCCCTGTACTCTAGAGCAGCAGAACAGGGCAGAGAAAACTACCCATCTTGCGCTGCCAAGGCCAGATCCGTGGCGTCCAGGCTTGCCCGCAGGGCCGCCGAGCGAAGACCACTGGCCGCCGCCCGCCAGATCTGCACTGGCGACCAACACGCCGCACCCATGGCCGCACTCGCGCACAGCTACACGCCTCCTCGCGCCCCGCCGCGCCCAGCCCGCGCCTCCACCCTGCTCGCAGGCCAGCACCACCGCTGTCTTGACCTCACTCCGCCGTGACGCCTCTGCCGACGGCCCGCCTCCTCACAAGATCCGGGCGCGAGGGCCCCGGATCCTCTGCCTCGCAGGCAGCCACCGGACCACCTCCGCGAGGGAGGCGCACGCCAACCCCGCGCGCGACCTGGGGCCGCTGCCCCAGCCTTCCAGCGCCAGCCAACACCATCCTGAGCGCCAACGTGCCCGAGCTCCCTCCAGGAGCGGCCGGCCCGCGCCGTACCATCTCCAGCAGAAAGGGGAAAAAAGGGCCCCACCGCCGCCGAGCCGCGGGCTTTGCCTGGCGACTCCTGCTGGCGGCGGCGAGGGGCGGGCACGCGGTGGTTGTGGCTTGCAGCAGCGGCTAGGTTTCGCTCCTGGCCGCCCGCGGGAGCAACCGAGCGACCATCCATTACCAGCAGAATTTCAGAGTTGTATTGGTTGCTCCAACTGAGAAACATCAATCACTCCAAAATGTAGCCATGTTACCATTTTAATTAATTTTGACGGCACAAGTTATTCACACAACATGTTGATTATCACACCAACTTGTCGATTGTCCATGTAATTCAAGCACAGCTGGACCACCCAACTATAGATTTCCATGTCAGGATCTATGGGAGTAAATCACCTCTACGTACTTTTTTTTTGCGGGGGTAAAGGGAGTTTCATTACATATGAATAGTGTTACAGTCGAGGGGCCAAATGTCCTCGATACATGGTGGAACCGAACCAAGCCACACAGCCGTAGCTCGTTCGGACCGGCTATATTTCGCCAGACGATCGGCAACACTATTTTGAAGTCTACTAATCTTTTGTGAGGAAAACTCCCTACTACCAAGCAGATCTTTGATTTCCAGAACTATATGACCATACCGCAAATGAATCACCTCTACATACTTAACTAGAGATAACTTGGCACCAAGCAACTGGCAAGGTAGCAAGAGATGTTTGTTTTGCTAACATGATGAGTCCATCAAACACTTAATTTTTGAGTGTAAGTTTGCTTGTGCAGTCTGGGCCATAGTTCAAGTAGCTTCAAATCTATATCCCCCATATAATGCACGTAACATGTTCGGCAATTGGTTGCGGGGTATCGATAAATAATTTTCTGCACATCTATTTGTGGGGGTTGCTGCTGTATGCTGGGCAATGCGGCTTACCAGAAATGATGTAGTTTTTCACGATAAATGTGTGTATCATCTCCTGTGCAGGTTATTCATGTGTGTACGCAATGGCTCCGTACGTGATCTATCCTGCAGAGGCCAGAGGAAAGAGACCTTTTTATGATGGCGCCTATACGGCTGGAGCATATAGTCAGGGAGGTTTTCTCCCAACGTGGATGGCGACGTAATCTTTGGATAGGATTTGCCCCACCCTAAGTTGGACTGATTTACTTTTGCTGTAAAATGATATTTATTATTAGACTTGTTGGACTTGTTGGCTGTGTGCATCGCGCTATGCAGAGGCCAGGCATTCTTTCAGTGCGGTTGTATCACCTCGATATATCAATTGAATGAAATGTTCTTTATCGGAAAAAAACGTACTAACAATGTTAACATGTGACTCAGCTACTTGTTTGTTACTAGTTGGCAGTTCTTGCTTGCTTATTAGGAGTACCATATAATAGTTGATCCATGTACCAATAAGTTGCTTTTTCTTGTCAGTAAGTAGAACACTATGTAATATATAGTGGATTTGTGGATCCCCACACTGCTCCAAGTAAGGTTAGATGAAACAAGACGATAAAATCCATTATGCATACTATTACTTCACTGTCATTCCTCAGTGTACAACCGTGGATTTATATATGCTTTGGTTGAAAAGCCCAAAATAGTACATCACCATAAGTAGATAAATGCATTCATCCTTCACTAGTAGAACATCGGGCTTTGGAGACGATTTGATACATGGGCCTTCAGCGGCTCCTCGTTCCGCCTCAAAGTTTGTCTTGCTAATAATCGACATAGTGGAGGTGGTTTCAAAACCGCCTCCAGTGCTTCTACCCGCATGCGGTTCTTTCGGAACAATTACTAGCAATGCTTTCAGGGCCCGAGGCAGTTTTCTCCATACAACCGCCTCCATTACCTTTTTCAGGCTTGACAATATTTTTGTTTTTTTGCCTTCATTTAATAAAAAGATGGAGCGGGGGAACCCCTTTCGTTCAATATTTTATTTTTTGTTTGATTACCAACCCTCCAAATGAAATTCAAAAAAAACATTCAAAGACAATTATCAGGCATGCATACATCACATTTGCACAAGCACTTTGCCTTTCATAACACACAACCATAAAGTCGAAAATTCGAAGCCAACATGTACATTTAGAAACTACACAGGCAACATATGAAACATACTTGTAAAACCTAGGAAACTTGCCAGAGAACTCACCCAAGGGCACTGAGGCTTCGTCATGCTTCTCTGTTGAAGCCGTCCTATTCTTTTTTTCTTTAATGATCAAACAGTTGAATGTGAAATTGGATAATCTCTTTTCTAGCTGGGTAGAAATTTGGAAGCGGTCTCTAGCAACTTTCACCAGTCTACACGGAGCATAAAACACGAAGAATTGGTGTCATACTAATAAGACTTTTCTGCGGCTGCTACTCAGCGTGCTTTTAATAAGCATGAAAGTGACCGTAAAATACCTTTGCAAACACAGAGTGATTAATAAGCTTAGTTATGGGCATGACATCCTTGATTGACATCATGAACCACAAAATATTAATAATTTTATTTTGTTAGATTCGCTCGTGCTCCAACATTGGGCGTTGGACAGAACTGCTCTCAGCAGCCCACCAACAACACTTACCTGCATCCATTAACCTCTTGTTGTGCAAAAACTAACACAGCTGATGCGTCCGATGACACTAGTAGAAAAATGACTTTTAGTACCGGTTCTGGAAACCGGCACTAAAGGGTGGGGACTAAAGGTCCCCCCCCCCCTTAGTACCGGTTCAACACGAACCGGGACCAAAGGCCCACCACGCGGCACGAGGCGCGCCGTGGTCTGGGGACTAAAGGATTTTTTTTTTTTTTTTTTGAAGTAAAGCATAGGACTAGAAACCCAACCTCCAGTTCGGCCAGGATGCAGGCCCGTACGGCCCAGTAGGCCCCACAGGGCAGAAGACTTGCAATAGGCCTACAAAGGCCTACTTAGAGAGGAGCTCGACACGGTAGCCGCGGCGGGGCTTATAAACCGGTGCGAGCTCCTCTCAACTAGCAAGCTAGGACTAAACATTATGTACTGCAAGTAGCAGCGCACCATCTTTAGTACCGGTAGGTGGTCCAACCGGTACTAAAGGGGGGGGAGGGGGGTAGTACCAATTGGAGCCAGCAACCGATACTAAAGGTCACAAATGAACCGGAATTAATGCATAGCCGTTTGAACCGGTACTAATGGTATCATTGGTGCCGGTTCATTTACAAATCGGGACTAATGTGTCTCACGTAAAGTAGTTTTTCTACTAGTGTGAAGAGATGGTTGCCTTTATGCCCAAAGAGATGTACCACATTGATGGAATAGCGCTTTGCCGCAGATGGAGAGAAGCAACGATAGTCCGAGCGCTTACAGCTGCTGAAGAACTAAGACGAGGCTAGGGGTGCGACCGGAGTTGGCGGCGAACACGTACTAGAGCCCTGATGCGTTGTCTGCAACCAACGACGGCAACAATATGTTGTAACAGTTCTCGATGTATGTGGCAATGCTCTCCTCTGTCCCGTGTTTGGGACGTGGCTTCCCCCAGTTTTCATTTTCGCTACAATGTCTTTAGCCATAGCCAGATGTAAAGGTGGCTACAACTACTTTGACGATTTGTTACATTTCGGTGAAAATTCTAAGTTGTTGACATTTCAGTGAAATGAAACAGGGCAGATCAAAGAAACTGGAACATGGCAGTTTCAGAGAGCCTGTTGATCTAAACACAAAGACTTACTAAATACTAGTACTTTCAATGAGAAGCAGATCATAGAAAATTCCAGTACCATTGCTTATCCCAGATAAAGGGTATGGTCCGTTGAAACTCAAATAGTACTGGACTTTCAGAAACTTACTGAAGTGCCACGGCGTGCACGGCGTCGTCAGCCCTCTTCTGGACGCATGGTCTTCCTAGGTACTCAAAGCCGACCTAGTCCCCTCCCCTCCCTTCCCATCCCTAATTTATATGTCGCCGGCGACCATGCGAATGCACGACTGCGCTTACTCATATTGTTCCCAGATAAGTACACAATGTGCACAAAAGCATAAGTGGGATACAAGTGTCCAATAAAGATGTCCTTTGTTACAAACCATGCCTGAAACACGACAACGTCTCAAAGTTGCAGGGGAAATATGAAAATTACCTTGCCTAGATATGTAAGCCCATAAGCCCGTTGATGCAGTCGGGACGTTCGGTGGTCCATAGACCTAGTTGTAATTTTTATTACCTCTTGTGTTCTCTGTACTGCCATGATTGATGAATAGATTGGAAATTTCTCTCGAAAAAAAAAAGTTATCCTGTCATTGGCTGCGGTGGCTGCCCCTCCTGGTGTGGGCTCTGCTCTACTCCAGGTCTGCAGGAGCTATGGTGGGTGCTAGGTGGGGGAACCGGTCGGCCAGATGGTGATGGCAGCTTTGGCGGCAGCGTGCGGCGGTGGGCTGCGAGTGGTGGTGGCTCCTTCCTTCTCCTGGGTCCGGGCCAAAGGCGCGAGCTTTCGCGCGGAGAGGGCCAGGAGCTGGGGCTCGTGCTTGGGCGGACCAGATTGAGGCCCGAGACGAGTGGGAGAGCTTCCTCTCTGGGTAGGCGATGGTGGGCGCGGTCCGGTGAGTGCTCGTTGGGGGTGGTCGCATTTGCGGTGCATCGGTACGCGGATCGATGCTGGTGGACATGGACATGGTGTCGTGTGAACTTGCCTGGCCAGGGGCTGGTTCATCAGCGGCTGCCGGGAGTCTCATAGTCGTGTCCCCCCACCTGGCACTAGCTTGGGACGCAGGTGTGGGTACCTCCCACGATGGAGGCGCCTACCCTGACTTAGAGACTGATGCCGGGCTAGGAGTCGATGGACTATCGTTGCTCCTCCTACCGTGGTTGTGTGCGTTGTGACGTGGGTGGCACACGGTATATCACAACAGGGATGCCGAGTAGGCGGCCCTAGATGGCGGGCCGCGTTGTTGCTCTTCAGCGGGCATCATTGTGGTTGTGGTGGCTCCTCTCCTGGGTTGTGTGGGCAACGGGAGGGGTGGCGATGGGTAGCTCGGACGTGCCCTATCTTCGGTGCGGTGGCATCCTAATCCGGATCCGGGGCACTGACTTCGCCGCGCTCCTCTTGGCAGCCTCAAGGGGGCACATGTGAGTTGTCGAGTGAAAGCTCTGTGCCATGGCGCCGACGACGGTGACACCAGTGGGTGTCGTGCTCTTCCTTGAAGACTTCGTTGTGGTTCTTCTCCTCGTGCCTTGGTTCCGGGTGAAGAACTCTGTCCGTATGGACTCAGCAGCGGCGACGCTCTGTACCAACTTCCCTCTTGGGGGTGTTGTCGTGGAGATTGGGTGTGCTAGGTCGTAGCAGGGGGTGTTTAGTGCTTCTGGTGCTTGTAGCTGGTAGCGTAGTCGCGTGCGTCTACGTTTGCTGGATATCTTAGGATCGGCTTTGTAAGAGGGCTACCTCACCATCTTGTATCGTTCGGCCGGGTACTTTTCTAATTGTTGCTTTATATATAAAGCGGGGTGAAAGCCTGTTTTAAGGAATATACTTGCAAGGTGTTCTTGGTGGTTTGGGATATATATGCATGCTATGGCGGTTCATCCTACGGTCAACTATCCTATGTTGACAAGTAATAGTATGTTCAAACATTGCTTGGCTCCTACTGATCACCATTCCAAAACTCATTCACAATAAGACCATCATACTTGACTATTCATTATGCATAAGGCCAAGCTTTGCTACCGGCAACAGTACACGACAATGTTGTGCCAGCTATATTATTGTATCATCTTGGATAATTCATGCTAGCTAGGGGTACGGTACGTGAAAAGAAACTTGCCAGGATGGTGTGGTGCAGATGGCCGCCACCAGCTTAAAGCACCTCAGATTAAATAAGTAAACCCTCCCATGACCATGTGGTTTCCTCAACTAGTATTTATTATATAAATCCACTAGATTCTGGTTTTGCTGTTGTCCCCAGCACATACTATTTCTGGTTTTGTTTTTTCGGCTGTTTCATGTGGACATTCGTTTTTTGGTGTGGCTGTATTATGGTTTGGCTTTATCTATAAAAAGCGGGACAAGAAGCCTTTTTGGTAATATATATTCGCTGGATTGATAGTTTCGGCCTATATATGATCTAGTTCTCAACTATTTGAAGTATTATTTTTTGGAGCAAATTATAAATTTTCATGTGCTCCCTTCGATCCGAAATACGTGTCGTAGTTTTAGTGTGAATTAGTATTTATTATATCCCTTTCATGCCAGTTACTCCCAGTCAGCATGCATGCGTGCAGTTTGAAACACCCAAATGCCCTACTCACTTTTTGTAGCGTATATTTCATATTTAGCTAGTCATATAGGCGACAAAATTTGACCAAACATACGAGGAGGTCTGATGAACCCGATCGACGTCCTCATACAGTAAAAAAATAATCTCATCGATCGATCAGTATCCCAGCCGGCTGGTAGACGAACCGCGTATATCTTTGCTGCTTCCTGCGTGCCGCGTATATGTCACTCTCCCGCTCAGCATATATGTCATTCGATGGTCAGCATATGTATGCAGTTTGGAGGTGATCTTTTGACTCTTTTATTCTTTCCTCTTCCATCAGTCGAGCAAGCAACAACCCCTCTTCTTCCTCGTGCTCTCTCAGTCGTCTCACACTGCATGCTCTTTCTTTTCTTTTACGTACACGGACCATGGGCACGTACATACCGTGGTACAGAGCCCCTGTACGTAAAGGCACCATATTTAACTAGCAAGTGCGTCCGTGCATGCGTGACCCCTGTACTAGATAAGGAGGGCACCTGCTGATTCCCATATACTTTCTTGGATAACAAGATGAAGAGCAGCACCAAAATGGTCAGTCAATGACGGCTCCGAGATGGACACATTGTTCTTACTTAGGAGGCAGCAGGAGCTTCTGACGCAACTCCGCGCGCTCATCCTGCCGGCGCTTCGCGACGCCGACAGCAGGTCGGCCAACCTGGCCATCTGCCTCTTCGACGACGTGATCGACTGCATCTCCGGTGTCATGTCCAGGCTCCAGGGGATCAGTACCCAAGCAGGCGGTCATGGACACGCGACGGGGCCCTTCGACCTCGCCGGCGTTGATGTAATTTCTCCCAACGCCGGCGAGGGACAGGACAAGAAGCCTGTGATCAGCAACATTGGTCGGAAGAGAAGGTTATAATTTTTCCAATGCAAATATTGAATATCTTTTTTTTTTGCAAATTGATTAATATGTTCTTGTCTTCATTCAAATTTGATCATCCTTAGTAGTACGTAGCTGTTACCTTTTCCTCCATATATGTTTGCATTTCAGGTATCTCACCAATTAGTTGCCACTTATATATGTATGTATGCGTCGTGCAGGAGAAACAACGACAAGCGATCAAGATCTCTTGTAACAGTTGTTCCACATTATGATGGCCATCATTGGAGAAAATATGGGCAGAAGAACATTAACGGGAGGGAACATGCCAGGTATCTATATTACCACTAAGCAATTCATTCAAGCATATCCTCACATTAATACTGCCAAAACCTACTCCCTCCGTTTCTAAATATAAGAACTTTTTACAGCTTCCAATATGGACTACATACGGATATATATAGTCAGTAATGGAATCTCTAAAAGGTCTTATATATATTTAGAATCGAGGGAGTACATGCTAGTCCCTTTATTCGAGGTTGTCCTCGGAAATCATCACATGTGAGACTTCTCTCAGTCTGTCTGCGCGTGCGCGCGCCTAGAACATCCTATTATGACCAAACATAATCTTATATGGCATGATCCCCCTATTGATTCTGTCTGCGCGTGCGCGCGCCTAGAACATCCTATTATGACCAAACATAATCTTATATGGCATGATGACCTGGTCAAAAACATTTGGATGCATTTTTTCCGTCTGCTTTGAATCTGTGACTATTGATAATCATAGTGGTAGTTCTATTTACAGGTTATTAAGCAATCAATTTATCATTATAATGTATAACTGAGCAAACTTTTAATTAAGCAGGAGCTACTACAGATGCGCCTACACAGAACGCAATTGCTCAGCAACCAAGACAATTCAGCAACAGGATCATAACGTAACTATTAATTGCGAAGAGGAAACTGCAAAGTACATTGTTGTGTACTATGGTCATCACACTTGTAGTGGCGGCAGCACTAGGATTGTCGCGAAGAATGGCCCTGATATGGACCTAACTCAAAATCGCAAAATGGCGGGAGCAGTAATAGAATTTCAGAAGTTCGACCCAAGAGACGTGGACATGCCAGCTCTAATAGTGGTGCTTGACAATCCTGAGCTGAACTGGAACATCATTTTCTAGAGTACATTTTTGTTGGTGAATTTGGATAAGTTGGTAATCATGCCTAGTTTTACAAAATGTCTCGGAGATGGGCAGAAGTCCTTTTTACGTCTAAATGTATGTGCGGCTAGCATGTGATTTGTGTTGGTTTAAATTGTAAGAGAATATATCAATAAAGTTTAAAGGCATTTTTTGTGGATGTATCATCATGAGCAATGCTGGGCCCGTGTGGATGTCCTCTCCTGGTGGCTTTCCCCTTTTCAGCTTTCACAAACGTCTTTTCTCGAAACCTATCTGTGTTTTGTGGGAGCAGATTTGTGGCACGCGGGTCTCAGGGCACCGAATTCTCCGCGCGTGCTTTAGTATTTTTTTTTCTTTTATGATGCTCTACATGTTTTTTGTCGAGTATAGTGATTTATACATATGCAACATAAGAGGAAAATATGCAAAATTATAACTATATTTCTAATTTGAGTGAAAACCAAAAAAGGCACATATGTATTTATTTTAATCAATTTACTAAGCATTCAGCTCAAGGGTGCACGTCTTATCTTACTTTCATGGTAGTAAAACCATGAAAGTTTAAGACTAACCCGAGTAATACAAAATCTCCACAAATGAATGTGAATATATTAATTATAAAAAATCACGTAAAACTGATTGTTTATTTTATTTAGTTTATTAAACAGCTTGTCCATATGATCAAATTCTGAGCACATTGGTTATTATTTAAGGAACCTAGGAATTACCACGCAAATGTATCATTATGTACAAATATTTGGCTCGAATTATTTGCCCGGTTCTGGTGACGGAGGGGAGGTTAAGGTGGCGCTCCTTTCGGCTCACCTCAGTGCTTTTAGTCATCGCTAGGTGGTCCACACACCTGGTTGTAATTTTTGTTACCTCTGGTGTTCTTTATACTGGCATGATTGATTATGAATAGATCAAAAGTTTCTCCTGCAAAAATAAAATAAAATGAATGAAAAACACTAAGATATACAGAAACCAAGTAATGTAAAACAAAAATAACCCGACTATCATTGTCTCAGATCATTCTTCATCCTAACTAATAAATCTTGGTAAGTATCATAACCAATATATTGTCATCACTGTAACTAAAGATCTTACAAATGTTAGCTCTATAGAACAACAAAAAAAGACATTCTAGAAATCTATAATATGACATAAATTAGAGATGTGCTACCAATTCCAAAAAGGAAACTACTTTTGGTGATTGATATGTTGGACCATCCTGATACTTCTCAAAATGTCCAAGTAGTGATTAGTCTCCAAGATGAGCAGTACATAAATGGGTGTTACTTACTACACCTTCCGTTTTTATTTACTCTGCATATTAGAGTTGATTGAAGTCAAACTTTGTAATGTTTGACCAAGTTCATAGAAAAAGTACACTAGTAGAAAAAGGGGCAAATCTGAGACACATTAGTGCCGGTTTGATTTTGAGCCGGCACTAATGTGTCCATTAGTGCTGGTTCCAACGGCTAGCCGGCCGCTCTCATTAGTACGGGTTCATGGCGAACCTTTAGCACCAGTTCGTGCCACGAACCGGTACTAAAGAGAGTGGTGGCAGGATGTTGTCAGTCTGGGGCCCGTCCAGCACCTTTAGTACAGGTTCATGGCACGAACCGGTACTAAAGGTCGACGTCCATAAACCCTTCGTCCACCCGAGTCACTCTATTCTTCCCCTTTCCCCTCACTTCCTCTGTTCTTCCCCTCTCTTCCTCGAGCTCCTCACAAATTTTGCCCAAAAATTGTCAAGATTTGAAGGCCCCCATCCATTCAAATGATCACAAAGGTTAGCAACTTTGTCCTTTCAACTCTCATTGCTAGATTAGCTCTTGCAATGCTTTGTATAGTGATTAATTTGTGAGGAATTATATTTGCTAGTATTTGATTTATATGCAATTTGAGGTCAAAAATAACACTTAGTTTGCATATGTAGGTGTGGTTTACTTAGTGCCTTCTAAATCTCCGTCGTAACCACGTCGATCGCCCGCACCGTCCCGTCGCCAGCACCACCGTGTGGTGAGGCTCTTGTTCATGAATGTTTTACATTACCAAATTGATGTTTGTGTGATTTGGATATATAGTTACTCGTATAATTGTCTTACTCGTACGTTGTTTGTTATACATAGTGCCATGGTTTTGATATCCGTCCCCGTCGGCCCTCGTCCTTGTTATGATTCGGATGTGGTATATTCTCTTTTAAAACTAGTTGTTGCATTTCGTGTTTATGACAAATTATGCCCATCAAGTTAGACATAGATATTTTTATCTAGGAGGTATGTGAACCGGAAATTCCAACCGACCCTATTGTCGAGAGGTTAAATTTAGTTGAAAGAGAAAACAAGTATCTGAAAGAAAAATTGAAAAGAATTGAGGGGGAGAAGATGGAATTGGAGTTGCATGTTGCCGATGTCGTCGATGATCACAAGATCAAGATGGAGAAAATGAGGTTGAAGATTAGAAAGATTAGAAAATATGCCATTGATAGTGTGGCTTGGTATCATTATGCTGTTGGATCAATTGTTACCTTAGTTGCGATCTTGATCGCATTTGTTGTTGCATTTAAATTCTTTAGCTAGAGAGTTATTTGTATGTTGCATTTAATTAAGTGTTGTATATGAACTTTATGTATGAACTTGTATTAATTTGGTCTATTCGGTGTTATGTATAATGAAGATATGAGTCGACAATGGATGTATGATGACCGATGCTCTCCCGGGTTCATTAATGGCGTGCATACTTTTTTGCTTGCCGCTGAGGCAAACAAGCGGGCGGATGGTTTTAAGCCTTGTCCATGTGATGGCTGTAAGAATGGTCACAATTACTCTACGTCAAGAACCATTCACGTCCACCTATTTGAGTCCAATTTCATGCCCCACTATAATGTTTGGACCAAGCACGGAGAAAGAGGGGTTATGATGGAAGACAATGAAGAAGAAGAGGACGACGACATCTATCCTGGCCATGGGTTCCCTGAATACGATGATACAACAATGGAGGAAGAAGTTGAGCCATCAATGCGGGAACAAGCTGAAGAAGAGGCATCAGATGAGCCCGCTGATGATCTAGGTCGGGCCATTGCCGATGCAAAGAGAAATTGCGCAAGTGATTTGGAGAGGAAGAAGTTGCAGCGCATGTTAGAGGATCACAAGAAATTGTTGTACCCGAATTGCGAAGCTGACAAAAAAAAGTTGGGCACCACACTGGAATTGCTGCAATGGAAGGCAGAGAATGGTGTATTTGACAAGGGATTTGGAAAGTTGCTGGTAATGATAAAGAATATGCTTCCAAAGGACAACGAATTGCCCGAGAGTACGTATCAAGCAAAGAAGGTTGTCTGCCCTCTAGGGTTAGAGGTGCAGAAGATACATGCATGCCCTAATGACTGCATCCTCTACCGCGTTGCGTACGAGGATTTGAACGCTTGCCCGGTATGTGGTGCAATGCGTTATAAGATCAGTTGCGATGACCCTGGTGATGTCGAGGGCGAGCGCCCCAGGAAGAAGATTCCTGCCAAGGTGATGTGGTATGCTCCTATAATACCACAGTTGAAACGTTTGTTCCAAAATAAAGAGCATGCGAAGGCGATGCGGTGGCACAGAGAAGACCGTAAGAAAGACGGAAAATTGAGAGTACCCGCTGATGGTTCGCAGTGGAGAAAAATCGAGAGAAAGTACAGGGAACAGGTGACCCAAGGAACGTATGGTTTGGTCTAAGCGCAGATGGCATTAATCCTTTTGGGAGCAGAGCAGCAACTATAGCACGTGGCATGTGACTCTATGTTTGTATAACCTTCCTCCTTGGTTGTGCATGAAGCAGAAGTTCATTATGATGCCAGTGCTCATCCAAGACCCTAAGCAACCCGGCAACGATATTGATGTGTACCTAAGGCCATTAGTTGAAGAACTATTACAGCTGTGGAATGGAACAGGTGTACGTGCGTGGGATGAGCACAGACAGGAAGAATTTGACCTAAAGGCGTTGCTGTTCGTGACCATCAATGATTGGCCTGCTCTCAATAACCTTTCAGGATAGACAAACAAGGGATACCGTGGATGCACGCACTGTTTGGATGATACTGACAATATATATTTGGAGAGTTGTAGGAAGAATGTGTACCTGGGACATCGTCGATTTCTTCCGAGCAGGCATCCCGTAAGAAAGAAAGGCAAGCATTTCAAAGGTGAGGTGGATCACCGGACGAAGCCTCTCCATCGTACTGGTGTTGATGTACATGATATGGTCAAGGATTTAAAGGTAATCTTTGTAAAGGGTCCTGGCGGACAATCTGTTCCGAAGGACGCTAATGGACGCGCGCCCATGTGGAAGAAGAAATCTATATTTTGGGACCTGCCCTATTGGAAAGACCTAGAGGTCCGCTCCGCAGTCGACATGATGCACGTGACGAAGAATCTTTGTGTGACCCTGCTTGGCTTCTTGGGCGTGTATGGGAAGACAAAAGATACACCAGAGGACCAGCAACGTATGCACGGAAAAGACGGCATACATTAGGGTCAGGCCAGCTACGCTCTTACCAAAGAAGAGAAGGAAATCTTCTTTGAATGCCTGCTCAGCATGAAGGTACTGTCTGGCTTCTCGTCGAATATAAAGGGAATAATAAATATGGCAGAGAAAAAGTTCCAGAACCTAAAGTCTCATGACTGTCATGTGATTATGACGCAACTGCTTCCGGTTGCATTGAGGGGGCTTCTATCGGAAAATGTTCGATTAGCCATTGTGAAGCTATGTGCATTCCTCAATGCCATCTCTCAGAAGGTAATCGATCCAAAAATCATACCAAGGTTACAGAATGATTTGGTGCAATGTCTTGTCAGTTTTGAGTTGGTGTTCCCACCATCCTTCTTCAACATCATGACGCACGTCCTAGTTCACCTTTGCGAAGAGATTAACGTTTTGGGTCCTGTATTTCTACACAATATGTTCCCCTTTGAGAGGTTCATGGGAGTCTTGAATAAATATGTTCATAACCGTGCTAGGCCAGAAGGAAGCATCGCGAAGGGCCATGAAAATGAGGAGGTCATTGAGTTTTGTATTGACTTTATTCCTGACCTTAAGCCGATTGGTGTTCCTGAATCGCGGAATAAGGGCAGACTGGATGGAAAAGGCATGCTAGGAGGGGATCAAATAATATGTATGGACGGGCATTCTCTCACTGAAGCACACTACACAGTTCTACATAATTCCGCCTTGGTGGCTCCGTATATGATGGAACACAAGAATTTTCTACACTCCAAACACCCAGAGAAGTCTGACGACTGGATTACACGTGAACAAACGAGGACTTTCGCCGGTTGGTTGCAGAAACGTGCCATGCATGATGGCGATATTGAAGATGACCTATACTCGCTGTCCCAGTTACCATCTTCGAATATAATGACTTTCAAAGGGTACCAGATAAATGGGAATACATTTTACATGATCGCCCAAGATAAGAAGAGCACCAACCAAAACAGTGGTGTCCGCTTTGATGCAACAACCAACACGGGAAAGGAGACATATTATGGTTACATAGAGGACATATGGGAACTTAACTATGCAGGTGGTTTGAAGGTCCCTTTGTTTCGGTGCAAATGGGTCAATATGACACGAGGCGGGGTAACGGAAGACCCGCAGTACGGAATGACAACAGTGGATCTCAACAATCTTGCGTATGCAGAAGAACCATTCGTCCTAGCCAATGATGTGGCGCAGGTTTTTTATGTGAAAGACATGTCTACCAGGCCGAGAAAAAGAAAAGATAAGGAAGCGAATGGATCATACGACGAGCCAAAGCGCCACATAGTTCTTTTCAGGGAAAAGAAACATCATGGGAGTGGATGACAAGACAGACATGTCAGAAGATTATGAAAAGTTTTATGAAATTGCTTCATTCGCAGTGAATATTGACCCGAGCATCCAGTTAAATGATGAAGATTTTCCATGGCTACGGTGCAAAGGGACACACTCGAAGAAAAAGTTTTACACCCAAAGATCCGGGATGTGATCGGCTTCACTATCATCACTTTCTTCTGTGTTTCACACCCAGGAGGGAATTTCTGTAATAGTTAGGGTAGTTATGTGTTTTGGCATTTGAAACGCGAAGAAATTTTATGTGCAAACAAATTCTTTCATGCATTTACTATCTCTCCCGAAGTATCAGGGTTTCAGACGAAAACTTATCTGTTACAAAGGCATTTCATTTTTGAAATAACCTAAGCATTACCAAATTGAATATAATGATAAAACACAATAATATTAAACATAAGAAAAAAGAATCACTGAAAAATCTTTTTTCAAAGTTAAGTTATTGACAAACTAGTTATTCACACAAATTTCAAATAATTCAAAATTTAAACTATTCAAATTTGAAAACTACCGGCACTAACAGAAAGTTTGTAATTTTTTGCACCTAAAGCAAAAATATTCAGAAAAAACTCTAAATATAGCAAAAAACAACTCAAAAATAAATAAAACAAAAATAAATAAAGCAAAAAAAATTAAGAAAATAAGAAAGCCCGCCTATTGGGCCAAAGCGGCCTGCATACGACTAGAAACACAACCTTCTGTTGGGCCAGGATGCAGGCCCGCAAAGGCCCAGTAGGCCCACATGGCAGCACTGAACAGGTAGGCCCAGTAGGCCTGCTTAGGAGAGGAGCTCGAGATAGCTACCGCACTAGGGCTTATAAACCAGTGCGGTAGCCCTTCGACTAGTGAGGTGGGACTAAACTTGCCGCACCGCACTGCGCCAACGCACCCCTTTAGTACCGAATCGTGGCACCAACCGGTACTAAAGGGGGGGGGTCTTTAGTACCGGTTGGAGCCACCACCCGGTACTAAAGGGGGGCGCTTCCCGCCGCTCGGCCTGGCCAAAACAGCCCTTTAGTACCAGTTGGTGGCACCAACCGGCACTAAAGGTCCATCCTATATATACAACAGTTGAAAAAAATTCACTTTCCCTCTCTGTTTCTTCTCTCCGTCGCGCCGCCCTGCCCCGATCGACGCCGTCCCCGTCGACGTCGCCACCCCCGCCCCTCATTGCTAACCCCGGCCTCGCCGCCCCTCGTCGCCGCCCCCGTCGACGTCCCCGTCCCCGTCGTCTCCGTCGCCGCGCCCCAGCCGCCCCGTCGCCGCGCCCCGCCCCGTCATTGCCGGACCGTCCCGTCATCGCTGCCCCGTCCCGTCGCCCTGTCGTTGCTGCCCCGTCGTCGCCTCGCCGGTGAGCTCGCCCCGGCCGCCATGTTCACACAAACACACATGTATACACTACACACACACACACACACACATTATAGAATTTTAGTTATAGAATTTTTTCTGTTTTTTAGTTATAGAAATGTTAGAAATTATTCTATTTTGTAGTTATAGAAATATTTTTAGAAATGTTAGTTATATAGAAATGTTATAAATTTTTCCTGTTTTTTAGTTATAGAAATATTAGAAATGTTATAATTTTTTTCTGTTTTTTAGTTATAGAAATATTTGTAAAAATGTTAGCAATTTTTCTGTTTTTTAGTTATAGAAATATTAGAAATGTTAGTTATATAATCAGAAATGTTAGAAATTTTAGAATTAGTTTTAGTTAGATGAATTAGATTAATGTCAAATTGTTAGAATTTGCATATAGAATGTTAGATTAATGTTACTTTTTGCGGGCATATAGTATTTGTTCTCGACGATATGCCCGGCCCGCATTCTCGCCGTCGAACCGTTCGTGACGACGTCATGCTTCAGAGGACCCATGTCCGGGACTGGGCTCCGCCGGGCTGGCACTGGGAGGTGCTACCTGGAGGGGCGCGCCGCTTGGTGAGGAACCCGGCCTCGGGTCCCATCGTCGACCCTGATCTCCTTTGGTGGCGTTCGCGTGGGCCACATTCGGTGCAGAGGCAGCCGGTCCCGCCGGAGGTGGTGCATCGCCGTGTCAGAGAGGAAGACGAGCACGTCCATCGCTACATGGCTGCTATGGACGACATCAGGTTCTCCACTACTTGGCAGGTTCTTTGGGCAGATGATCGGAGATATGATCCTGTGATGGTTCCTTCTCTTTGGGTGTCCACCGCCCGCGCCCAAGGAACCGCAAGTGGCGCCCTAGATTTTTCTGTAGTACTCGATCTTTATTAGGTACCTAGCCAGTGGTGTATTCGATATATAATATTCGAGACGATGTATTCGAGATTATATATATTATTCGAGACGATGATGTATATTCGAGATTATATATTAATAGAGACGATGCATATATATTATGTACAATATGATTCAGTTTTCCTTATTGATTGCATCCATGCATTGTAATTTGAATACTAAATTGTTCTATTTCTTCTGTATTAGTTAAGTAAAAGCTATGGCGGACAATACCGGCAGAGACAGAGAAGAGGAATTGTTCGACATCATACGCAGCCCTGGCAGGCTAGATGATCTGAATGAAGCAGATGACGGCTCCCAATATCTGAACAATACCGGAGAGGGTGATGAAAAGATATTCGATCTCGACGACCGAGCTGATGAAGTCATGAACTATGATTCTGATTATGATGACACAAACAATGTTTATGATGACACAGAGAATGGTGATCTTCAAATAACAAAGACTACCGGCGAGGTATATTTATATAAGTAGGCATCTGGTGATCATCACATGTTTTTTTATTTTAAGATATATGAACGAATCGATCTTCTTCTTTCAGCCCTCCGGATCGAGCAAATCTGCTTCTACAGACAGCAGGACAAAGCGAGGCCCGAGCAGATTGTTGAAGGACGGTGTAAAGTACAACATCGAATCCGTCAAACCTAGTGGCGAACCCTTGATGCCTAAGAAGATTGCAAACAAGTGGACTCGTCAGTGCGGAGTTCTTGTGAAGGACAAACTCCCGATCTCCATTCAAGAATGGAAAGAGCCAAAGACTAAACGTCCAGGTGTTACTTGGGTCGACGACATAGCCAAAAAAGACCTTTGGGATTCTCTGATGAAACATTTCACCCTACCAGATTATTTCACTAAAGCAAATGTGGACAAAGTGAAGGGCCCTACTCTTAAGAAGATGGAAATTGCATTCAACACCCACAAGAAAACTGTATGGGCCAACTACCTCGCTGCAAAAAGGAAGACTCCAGAATTCACGGGAACACTGGAGAAGCAAAGAGAACACTGGGACGATTTCGTGAAATTCAAGGATTCAGAAATATCTAAAGGAACGATCGATAAAAAACAAGGCCAATGCCGCAAAAAAGACACAGTTCCATAGGCTGGGTCCAGGTGGCTAAGCGGTGGGAATGCCTAAGTGGGATAAGTCTGAGCAAGAGATGGAGGGTGCAGGGGTCACTCCGATTACTAGGAGCTGGCCCCCCAGGTGCAGAACTTGGTTCTATGCGCATGGGGGCGTTGGACCCGAAGACAGGCCTGGTTTCAAAGAAGGCAAGTCTAAAAGGAGCCGAACAAAAGATACTTGACGCAATAGAAGAAGCTCGAGCGGGGGTGTTCACGCCCAACAGAGAGAACGACGAGCTTACGCACGCCCTGGGAAATCCTGGACACCCGGGAAGAACACGAGGCATGGGCGTTATTCCCTGGTATGAGGGCTTTTCGGACTGGAACGACGACTATAGGTCCCGTGCAAGAAAGAAGATGGAGGAGGAGAAG